>NW_017298597.1:272460-287780 GCF_001594075.2 Trachymyrmex cornetzi | reverse complement strand
TTGTTGAATTCCTAGAGTATTTATATAAAAAAATTGAGATTTTTATCATTATTTTATAATACATTTTCATATATTTATATTAGAGTACAAATTTAAAAATAACTACTTATTTAAATAACTTTTGATCCAGATGGTCAATTGTTTCTATTTTTTTGTATTATTATTAAATGAAATTTAGAATAGTCTAATTTTTTCAAGTAGTTCTTAACATATTGCATTTGCCTTACAACCTCCTTAAGCGTTATATATACATAATCTTGTCTACAAATGTAAAAGTTTAAAATCGTTAATATTTCAATAAATTAAACTTTTTATATAGTACATATATTATTATTATGTTAAAAATTACGTCCTATGTCCTATAATGTAATTCTCAAATTCTCGTTTGCGTTCTTTTTATACTTTCTATACTTTCTCCGAAATCTAAAGGCCAAACCCCCCCGGGGACGGATTTGCATAAACATACCGCGCGGATAAATCGTAATTTATCGCGATAAACGGTGCAATCTCTAATTTGTTTATCTATTGTACAATTTGCGCGTTCGCTGGTTATCTCGTTTATTTCAGCGGTGAAATAGTGATCGAGCGTACGGATGAGGAAAACTGCAATCGAGGAAGAAAAACAGATTCGTCGTAGTCGTCGTCGGTCGTCGGTGGTCGGTGTTGGCCAGTGTGGATCGGTGTGGATGTGGTTTATCGATAAATCACGGCGGCACGGCACGCCACCGGGCACGGCACGGCGCGATCGCATGCGTGGTGCGCATGTCCGGCTACGGTCAGGTGACCTGTCCCACTCCCACGATCGCCCCCACCATTAGTCGACGGCGCCGTTTACGGTAGGAAATTCCAAGAATTTCCACCCGTATCGGTTCATTCCGTCGTCATCCGCGTCGACCGACGGTGCCCGACGGCCTGTGATGTACGCGGTCGAGAGGACGGTCGAGGGAGCGGATTGGAGCGGAAGCGACGGTAGGAGGATTTCTTCGGGGTGTAACTTTCGGGAGAAGGGACAGGCTAGCAGGTCCCGAACGAGCGTTATTGATGGCAGCGTGGGTGTGAGTCCGATTGCGCGCAATAATTACTTCTTTCCGCGGTTATTGCGCGGCCAGTGCGGATTATAGTTGTCGCATCGCGCGTCAGCGATACGTTCAAGGTCGCCGGCGCGAAACAACGAAGAAAGCCGAGCTGCGATAGCAGCGGTGGCGGTGGCGGCGACGGCGACGGCGACGGCGGCGGCGACGGCGACGGCGACGATTACGCCGTATCTATTGCGTCGTATAAACGTCTTCGCCGAAAAACATCTGTTTCTAAAAACGAGGGAGTAGCAGGACCGACCAGTACCAAGTGAGTTTCATCGAATTCCGGAGCGGTCCTCGTTTGCTCTTTGCCCGCTAATTCGCTCCGCTCTTCTCTCTCCTTCCCCCTTCCTTTCTCTGTCCCTCTTCCTCCTACCCTCCTTCTGCGTTCTTATCTATTTGCGCGTTACGTCGCGCGATACGCTTTTTTTCTCTCCTTCCTCGACGATAGAGCTTTTCGCGAGATTTTTTTTAAGGACTTTGTCGTCAACTTCTTTTTTTTTTTTTACTCTGGAGCAAACTTTCGTTCCCGTACGAATCTCGCGCGCGCGGCGTTCTTTATTCTTTCGAAGTTCCAGCGTGCGACGTCTTCTCGGCGAGCAATCTCGCTCGGTCGCGACAAATTGTCGCAGACGATAAAATTAAATCGGCGAGATCGCTCCGCCCCCCCCCTTTTTTTTTTAAATTAGACGTATATAATTATCACGATGTCGCGGAGGACAAAGACGTTTTTCGAGACACCTTGAAGTCGATTTTTATACAGGGTAACTTTCAGTATCTTCTGATCGAACTTTAGCAACGAGTCATAGTCCTCGATGATCTGAGTAATAACGGATTATATAATGTATTTATTCGAATACCGGGATCCTGAAACTTTCCATGCGGCTGTAACGCGACGGGATCTTCGTTTGTGAGATTCTATTTATAATGATATTCTTTTATCGGTACAACTCGTTGAGATTTAGCGACGAGATGCCGTCAATCGTCTTTGGAACTTTCTATTTTGTATATTGAGCCCGGGTTCCACCATGCAAAATTATCTTCAAGAATTAACTTTATTCTCTAATTTACTCTTTATCTGCTTTTTCTAATTTTAGAAATTAGGAAAAGATAAACAGTTAGGCCCAGTTTCACAACTGACGGTTAACTCTTAACCGCGCGCGCGCGAGGTTCAATTTATTCATTATCTCTTTTCAATTCTAGAATTGGAAAAAGATGAGAAATAAGTTGAACCTCGGTTAAGAGTTAACCGTGAGTTGTGAAACTGGGCCTAAGGCCCGTTTCTACCAATATAGTTTAATTTTAATCTCGGTTTAACTAACTTTTCATCTTTTTCCAGTTCTGAGAATTAGAAAAAGATAAAGAGTAAGTTGAACTGAGATTAAAGTTAATCTACATTGGTAGAAACGGGCCTAATGCCCATTTCCACCAACGTGGATTAACTTTAATCTCGGTTCAACTTACAACGGTACAACTACTTGACATAAGTCAAGGTTTATATTTTTAATATTAAGAAGAATTTTCAATATTAAGAATTGCGCTAATTGATAACCAGCGTTGACTCCTATACTGTATGTTATATGTTTTTTCCAAATTGTTTTAATTTAAGGAGTCTATAAAAACTTATTAGTTTTTTGTTCATTTGAAATAAAGAGTAAATTAAACCGAGATTAACTTTAATCTCGGTTTAACTTACTCTTTATTATTTTCTCATTCTTATGCCCGTTTCTATTAATGTAATTTAATTTTAGTCTTGGTTAATTAACCCTTCATCTTTTTTTATTCTAAGAATTAAAAAAAGATGAAGAGTTTGTTGAACCGAGGTAAAAAGTCCTAGAGTTAATCTACATTGGTAGAAACGGGCATTTTGATGCCCATTGCTACCAACGCAGATTAACTTTAGGACTTTAAATCTCGGTTCAACAAACTCTTCATCTTTTTCTAGTTCTAAGAATTAAAAAAAGATGAAGAGTAAAGCCATGTATACACCTAGCGAACGAACACCAAACGCGAATGTTCGGATATTAGTGTTTATATTTGTGAGCAGTTTATTCTTTTTCTTGATTGTACGGAATACTGGTATTCGACCAGATTCGATGTTCGTTCCATGTAGCAATTAAACTTGTGCGACTTTTATGTAACAAACAACAATACAAATTTTTACGTTTGCTGTTCGTTCGGTGTTCGTTCGCTAGGTGTATACACAGCTTTAGATGAACCAAGATCAAAGTTAATCTACATTGGTAGAAACGAGCCAGAGTGATTTCGATCAAATTCCAATTAACTTAATCAGCAATCAACAAATACATAATAAATCTCGGATGTCAAGTCTGCCAAATATATAATAAATTATGCAGACAGCAATTGACTACGTAAAAATTTTTAGCTTAAAATTTTTTCGCCCATAATGTAAATAATCTTCTTTTTTGTCTGAACAAAGAATTAGTCAGTTATAGAAACGACAGAATTGCCTACTGTAAAATTTCGTTTTATCGTTTAAATAATAAGTGTCTAGCTGTTTTATTGCCTCCAGTTTAAAGTCTCTTCTTTTTATCAATAAAAAATTAGCGATTTTATTAATATTAACAAAATACTATTAATTGATCGGTTTAATTTATCAAATAATATCCGTAATAATTTATCAACATGTAATAAAAAATTTTTTGTCTGACACATAAGAAGAAAGATTAGATTAATGACGATGAATCGTGCAATTGGAATTTCTGTTGTAAGCGATTCTGTCGAGTTGAATTAAAATCACCGGTTAAATTGATTTAAATTTTTAGTCAGAGTCACCCTTAAGTATCGAGCGTTGAAATGAAATATCTGAATATAATGTAACGGACATTTTCTTTAAATTAGAAAGATCACAATCTCGTAAAATGGCGCTGTGGTTGAAAGCACAGCAGCTGTCGCAAGATTCTTTGCAAAAGGTGCGCAACATATATGGAGAACACTTCCCGATTGAAGTGAGACATTTCTTGTCATCATGGATCGAAGAGAAGATGTGGTAAGCATAATGTATAAGGAAAGCACAGTCATTTTTCGAATTTCTTATTTATACATACGTTTTATATAAGTGTATATTAATTATGTATACGTATAAATAAGAAATTCTCATTAAAAAACTGCTGTGAAAACTGCCTTAAATTTATTATATTATTAGTATATCTCAAACTCTTTGATACATTTTCTTTTTTCTATCTCTAGAAAATACGTTTTAAATCTATTCTTGAATAAATTAAACAATATTATCAGGGTTGCTACAAGTCTAGAAAATCGTGAAAACTGGGAAAAGTCAAGAAATTTATTATTAAAGAAAAGTCGCAAATAAGTGAGTGTCACAGACTTGCATGGACTCTTTGGTTTGTAAGAACTGATTTAGAGAGAGTTTAAATTTCAATCATTTTTTCTTCTTTTAAAAATTTTTTAAATAATATTTATAATATATGTACATTTAGCTATATATATCCGTTATACATAGCCATTATATCGGAAAAAAATCAATATTTTTTGCAAAATTTTTAAGTACGCAAAATTTTTAAATTCCTAATTTCTGGAAAATCACTACGTATGGTAAAGATAATATTTTATTGATGTAATTGAAGAGATGGTCATCTGATCATAAAAAAATTAAAAGTTTTCACTAAAATCAGTGATTCTCACTTTTCATGGTTTTTCTTCGTTAAAATATTAAATTAGTGTCACCTTTTAATATCGTAAAATTTTAATTTTTTAAATACTTTTTTTAGTTTTTTTTTTTAAGTATTTTATTATTCTCTAAACTCTATTTTACTTATATTCTACTTAACTATTTAAATTATTAAACAAAATTTATAAAATTATTTAAAGAAGCACTGATGATTTTTTCAATAATTCTGTAGTAAGTGATTTGCAAAAGCTATTAACATAAATTATAGTTAAAAGAATTAATTTTATTTTTCGTTTATTTTTTCAATTTTCTTTTTAATAAATAAAAAGTTTTAATTTTTTTTATTTCTTATGTTTTATTCAGCTTTTCTTTCAGTCAAGAAATTCTTCAAAAAGTGATCGGAAAAAACGGGAAAGGTCAGGGAATATTTTTTTTGCTTCTGTAGCAACCCTGATTATGTAATCCGAGGATATTGTTATTTTATCGTTAATGTTGTAGGAATAACATAGAACCGGAAAATCCACAATTTGAGCACTATGTAAACAGCTTTGTTGGATCACTGATACTCGAGTTAGAATCAAAAGCGAACACTCTTACTACGGAAGACATGTTTGTAACAAAGATGAAATTGATAGAGGCTGCTAGCATGTTCCGAGTGAGTTATATATATATATATATTTCTTGTGTTTTGCGTTTATTTCATTCATACTTAATTTATTTACTTGAATTGAATTATAAAAATGTTACATATCTCTATTGTTCTTTTATTATAGCAAAGATACAGTGAAAATCCAATGTCATTGTATAAAATAATTAGACACTGTTTGGGCACGGAAATGAAATTGGTAGCAGAAGCCGAACATTTAGGAGGTTTAATAAGCAGTGACAGGGTCAGTTTGATGATAGGCGATACGGTAACGGAAATAGCTCATCAGGTCGATATATTACGGCGAAAGACATATGAGACCGGGGAGGACTTACGAAAGATAGAACAGGAGCAGGAGTCTTTCGCTCTTAGTTATCACGAGTGTACGAAACTGAATGCCCATTTGCAACATATCGCTATGCAAGTACAGAATCAGCAAAATATGGAGTTAGAAAAAAAGATTAGAAGGTAAAACGGATGTTTACAATTTACAATTTAAAATGTATAATATATTACAATTTCTGTTTATTTATGATATATGATCAATGTTTTTTTATTTAGACAAAAAGAGCAGCAGGATTTGCAATTGAGTCAAAAAGTAAACGGTGTGGTTCGTCTACGTTTGATGCTCATGGAAAAATTGGATGATATTATCAAGAAATTGAATATTTTACAATCGAGAATTCTTGACGATGAACTCATAAGGTAAAAAATGTCGATAAATATTAAAAATTAATAAGATATAGACTTTTTTTTTTCTTATTGAATCATTAATGATCTTGTTTCGTTTAGGTGGAAGAGAGATCAGCAATTGGCAGGTAATGGTGCAAATTTCGCGTCCAATAATTTAGATTCCATTCAGGAATGGTGCGAGAGTCTCGCCGAGCTAATCTGGCAGACTCGACAACAGATTAAAGAAGCGGAACGTTTAAAACAAAAGTTCCAATGTGAACCACCGGGCATTCGAGATACTCTTCCGAATTTAAACACACAGATTACACAATTTCTCAGTTCACTTGTTACAAGTACTTTTATTATTGAGAAACAACCACCACAAGTCATGAAGACCAATACTCGTTTTACGAGCACGGTGCGTCTTCTTGTTGGGGGCAAATTGAACGTTCACATGACACCGCCACAAGTAAAAGTGAGCATAATTAGCGAAACGCAGGCAAATGCTTTGCTGAAAAGCGAGAAAATGGCAAAATGTGGCGAGGTCAGTGGCGAGATTCTGAATAATACAGGCACAATGGAATATCATCAGGTGCGCGAGATTTTTTGTACTTAATGTGATGAGAAGGTAGACAAGTATTTTGAAAAGCATCGCTGTTAATATCAATTGAAAACTTCAAAATATCATGCTTATATAATATCATTTTGCAGGCAACAAGGCAACTCTCGGTGAGTTTCCGCAATATGCAGCTGAAGAAGATCAAGCGCACAGAGAAAAAGGGTACAGAATCTGTGATGGACGAGAAATTTTCATTGCTGTTTCAATCGCAATTTTGCGTTGGCGGAGGCGAATTAGTATTTCAAGTTTGGACTCTAAGTTTGCCGGTGGTCGTGATAGTACATGGTAACCAGGAACCACATGCATGGGCTACGGTCACTTGGGACAACGCGTTTGCTGAACCAGGTAGACAACCGTTCCAGGTGCCGGAAAAAGTGCCGTGGGGACAGGTGGCTGAGGCATTGAACATGAAGTTCCGTTCGGCGACTGGTCATCCTTTGACCGATGATAATCTTCGATTTCTTGCGGAAAAGGCTTTTCGAAGTAACGGCAATTCAGTCGGTCAGGATTATTCGAACATGTTGTTGAGCTGGGCACAGTTTTGTAAAGAACCATTACCCGAAAGAAACTTTACCTTTTGGGAATGGTTTTATGCTGTCATGAAATTGACAAGAGAACATCTGAGAGGTCCATGGATCGACCGATACATCCTCGGATTCATCCGGAAAAAACAAGCAGAAGAGATGCTAGCAAATTGCGCGGTTGGCACTTTCTTGATGCGTTATTCTGATTCAGAACTCGGCGGTATTACTATCGCTTGGGTTGGAGGTAAAATATTAAAACATAAATACTACTTAATACAGTGAGATATTTTATGTGATAAGATACATGCTATAACTAATATCTTTCTTAACGTTATCAGATCAAGCAACAGATCATGTCTTCATGCTTCAACCGTTTACTAGCAAAGACTTTGCTATTCGAAGCTTGGCCGATCGCCTTGCCGATATGCAACATTTGCAGTATCTTTATCCAGATATTAGCAAAGATACTGCCTTCGGCAAATATTACACTCCATTCACTGGTAAATATAATTGGAATGCAATGGACTGATTTTGTGATTAATTAATTAATAGTAATTAATTAATTAATTTCCGTAGATAACCAAACTCAAACGTCAAATGGATATGTCAAGCCATATTTAGTAACACACGTGCCAGGTTGGGGTGCTCTGCCCAGCATTGGTGGTCAAACGCCATCGCATTCATCTGTAACAGGTATAAGCAACAACGGTCAAAGTGGCCCGGGCGGAAGTTACCCTGCTACACCACAAACTGTATTTCCGCCACATAGTCCACCAGATCCATCTACGCGGGACACGCCATCTGTAGCATCAAGGTCAGTCTCTTGGATGTAATATCGAATCATGTGATCTTTATCTGGTATTTCTATTAAATCAATTATGAAATGTCGAAATATGCCTTTACATTCGGTACTTTGTTAGTCTTGAAAAAGTAACGAATCTCAGATACATGATGTCCAGTGAATTAAATAAAAGACATTTTTTTCAATTAATAGTGTAATTTTCGAAAAAAATGATTCTCCTTCGTACTTCAAAATTGTTTCACACACATGTATTTCTTTTTGTTTCTTCATTACTTTCTTTACGAGATATCACCTTCTCATCGGTTGTGGCACAATTTACCGGACATCTGTACATTGAACATATCGCGCTCATTTTAGAAATGATAATCTTAAGATGAAAATTCTAAATTTTTCGATTATTATTACAAGCATATAATATAATTAATTATGTTATTATATGAGTAATAATTTTAAAATTAAAATTCTAAATTTTTCGGTTAATACTATAAGCTTGTAACATAATTATGCTACCGTATTAACAGATGAATCTGTTTTTGTTGATGGCACAGGAGATTTTATTTCTCATCATTTGATATTTTTTATATTGTAAATTAAAATGAAATCTTGTAATACGATACCAAAGTACCATGTTACATCCCTCCGGTTTAAAGAAATGAAAATCGATGACAATAATTTATGTGAGCTTCTTGCAAATGAGAACAAGTATTACACATTCCTTGCACTTAACTCACATTTTCATCTTTTAGATTTTCTATTTTTTGCAAAGACGGTCAGTATTTTTTTCTTTTTTTATAAGCGTTTTTTGACACAAGGAGTTTTATAGAAGAAAGATGTAATAATAATTGCGCGATTGTACTTTTTGTAAACGTTTTTATGAAATATTGTACGTTTAATATTGTAAAACTAAGGTAAACGAGCGAAAGGGGGGAAAATGATATATACGATATGCATTATTCAACGAATTTTGTAATGACTGATAGTATGTCTTGGACGATATTGGGTTATTCGGATATATTGTGTCTGAACAAGGCAACTGTGACGAGAATGCAGATAAATAATCATTATTTGCTAAAACGTTCAAAATATATGTGCAAATGTATGACGCCATAAAGTAACAATCATGTTAAATTATCATTTAATATTTTTTCTCTTTTTAAAAATAATTTTTTGCTTATTTTGACATTTTCTCATGTATATTTATTATGTGTACCCCAATATTTTTGTCCAATAATAAGGCTTCATTCATACTATAAGTATGATAACGTTCCAGTTGCGTTTTCTAAAATGTTCTTCAATAAAACACACGTGCACGCGCGCGCGTGCGCGTGCAACAAGTAAACTTGTTCATATTAGTCACATATTTAAATCTTGATACAATTACATAATATATATTTTAATAATAAAAAGAATATATTTTATTACAAATATACGTTTTCAGTTTTATCGTAACATAATGTATGGTCTGTTAAAATATTCAAGTATAGCCGGTATTTTAAACACTGTACGTCTATCTTTGTTATAGTTTGTTACGATAAATGCGTTTTCCAATTTTAATACAGGCTTTTTTCAAAACAGATTGAGATTTTGAAAGTATATGTAATAATATGATAATTCTTTTTAAAATAATTACAAAAAATTTTCATTTATACATATTTATATATACATGTATGAATATACATATATGCAAATGTGTGTATATATATATACATCTTTAATATAAAAACATATACATATATAAAGGTATATGTATATGTTTATACATACATATATGTGTATACGTCCATGTATATTTTAGATTAAACACATTCAAGAATTAGAAACGTGAAAATAATGTCATTTTGAGGATGAAATAAAGGCAACTGGATCATTATCTATAGCGTGAACAAAGTCTGATTAATCAGTTATCTATAAATTTAGTATTAAAGGGCATTGCTATTGTGCATTAACTTATCAATAATGCAATATTAGTAATTTGTGAGGAGATTCTAAGTTACTATAATATTATAAAGTGCCTTTATACGCACAATTGCATTTCAATTTTATATATCATTAAATTTATATGTTTAGTTTATGCATTAAGTTATATAATTGGTAAAAATGCGATCTCTGTTTTCTACTTTAATTTTTTAGTATTGTTTATTTTTTAAACACATACATACACAACACACATTGTGTAATTACACGCAAATTTTTATAACCAAAAACATTTAAAAGTTATCAATAAATTTAACGAACGTAAACGGATACTTTATTTCAGCAGATTTAATTCGTTTTTATCGTTGAAATGGCTCTGTTTCGACTATTTATACAATTATGTTGCGGACCATCGAGAAATATTGATTAGAAATTAGGATGATATTAATTTTTTCGACTGTTAAATATTTTTTCAAATGCAATGATTCATTTTTCTAATGCAACGGCTTATCCATGGCTTTAATGTAGCTTTTATATACTTATACAAATTTTGCATACTGTAGCTTATAATATTGCGTACATAGCGTAAACATTCGCGTGTTAAAGAGACATCACGTTTAGAAAAACAGGTGCGCAGATGTGCTACTCATATAAGATAGTTGTGTCTGTAAAAATAAAAATAGGCAAAGGCCTGGAGCAAGCCGGTACAACCACAACAGAATGTTCGATACTGTTCTGCAAAATGCAGCTCCAATCACTCGCAGCTGGCAATTGAGTAACGTTATTGCTCGCGAATTCATTAGAATAATATTGCTGTTTCGTTTCTCTCGTGCGCCACACGAGTTGAGAAATAAACGTCATTTTCAAAAAGATCATTTACAATTTTCCATTTTACTTTTCTCGGAGACGATAAGTGACCGATGTGCAAACTTAATTCTGGGTGGGGCTCTTGTGGTTGTTATTCGTACTGCCTTCGCCGTGTTGTACCGGCTATCCCGGCTTTAATCGGTCACCTTCGAAAAAGTAGCAAAAAAAAAACGATACATGTTCTCAGATTGAAAAAAAAGATAGAGTGAAAAGAAAGATATGGAGGAAAGAGAGGGACAGATTTAAACCTACGATAATTTTAATTATCGAGGATTGCCAGTGATTGGGGTTGTGTTTTGATCTGTGGTAGCTACGCTCCGGGTCTCGGCCAGTCAGGCGTTGGGCAGCCAGGTTCGGACATGGACTACATGGAGAATATGGAGATGATTGGTAACAACGAATTGCCGTCGATTGACGAAAATCTCAATTTGGATCACTTGAGCACCTTCAACTTCGACTTCATACAGTCTACATACAACCAATCTACCAAGCTGCAATAGGAGGTATGCTTATGAAATACCCCATCGTCCCTGAGACGGCATGTCCGTGATGATCACCGTTGCATGTCTAATCCCGATCTTTCTCCGATCTCTATTTATCAATCACGCCGAAACGCACCGAAGGCAACGAAATGTATTGCGAATTGTTAACAGGGGAGGGATATTAATGTATCCTAGAATGGTACAATTATGTTTCTTTTTCTCTCTCCTCTTCTTTTATAATAATGATTCATAGCCAGTGTTTTTTGTAGTTACAAAATTGGTATTCTTATATCTTAGAAGATTATAGAAAGATCAAGTTGTTATCACTTTTATCTAATATGATATATAATATGTAATATATCTCTGTTGATCTTGTTCTCTTATACTCAAGTTGCACTGACTGAGCAATATGTCCGAGAGTTTTTGCATAAATCATATTGATACGTTGATACAACTCATTATTAAATAGATACCAAGTACGAAATATTTGTATCTAGTAGATCCGAATATTTGTATCTATTTAATGAATTGAATTGTTACGACAAAAATTGTGATTTTTTCCGTTAATATTTTTTTTAATGAAAAAAGCAAGTAATTCTTCAATTCAGTGTTTTTATATTCCAAATTTATATTTATTGATTCTTTTATAGGAGCAATCAAAAGTTTTTTTTTTCGTATTCCATTAATTTCATTAATTTTATCGAATTGTCTCCTTTTGTACTCTTTATTTGTATCATTTGTTTTGTAACGTTTATCAATGTAATTTAAGTTCTTACACAATATAAAAGAGACTTAGTACAAAGATTTATATATTATTGTCTATAACGTATAAAGTGCTAAGAGAGCACATGTAATTATAAATAGAATTGTATGTCGCTTGTGAATAGCAGATTAAGCAGGTATCTATAATATCTATATTACATATATATAGAATTACGTCTAGAGATTGATAAAACAATTATTTTTGTTAAATATTTAGATCATTTTATAAAAAACATTTTAACGGAATAGTATAAATCACGTTATTTCTTTCTTTTATAATAACTTGTATAATTACATATTATACATATATTTACACGCGAATTGGTTTTACGTCTTTAGAGGATTATAAAGAAAAAAGCAAAATTATTGCTCGCCTAATTCTAATGTTTAAGATTTGATAAAGATTCGAAGTGAGAATTTTAGAGCGTATACTTATACAAACAATGCATAGACCATCATTTCCACGATCACCTAGTCAAATTGCATTTTGGATTTTGGAAAGAAGGAATGGAAAATAGGAAATCGGTTAAATTTTTAGTTTTGTTGCATTTTGTTCAGTTATACAGAAAAATAATGTTAAAAGAAACGATAGCGCGTGTTACATAGATTTAAAAGTGCATTGTGTGATGTAATCTAAAATAAGTGCCTTGCGCATTTTTAAATTTTGTATTCTGCAATTTTTCGGCAAGTTCTGCAAAGATCTCGTCGAGTTAAGTGTAAATCATTTTAATTAATTTTTAAGAAGTTTTTTTATTTTAGTGATATCTTAAGTTTCTAGGACCTACGTAGTATTTCAATAAGATAAGTTATCTTTGAAAAATAATTTAGAATGTTCTTGCGAAGGTTCTTTGGATTGAAATCTTAACATCAATTTTTAGAATTATTTTTAGAAATAAGGAATATTTCATAGAGTATGAGATAAAGAGAAGGGAAAAAGTAAGAAGATTAATTTTCTTAGGATTTACACAAAATCCTCTTACTTTTTAACTTACATCAGCTATAATAACTTTAGGTTATTATAGATATAAATTACTATGGTGCCCTATTCCCTCCCCTGTATGTTTTACGATATAACGTATGTTACACGTAACACGTATGTTTAAACGTGGAATAAAGTATATTGTAGAACAAAATATAATGGTTGTTCAATTATTTTCTTTCTACTTCAACAGATATCTATCTCATGCTGGAACAAAGTAGAGTAGCGCGGCTTTGTGATACATAACTTTTGATTTGTTTTATAAGTTTAGATACTCTTCTACCATGACAGAACATTTTTTCATCAAAAAAGTTTGTTAATTTATAAGTAAAATGGCAAGGCAGGAAAATCGAACTCGAGTTTTTCGTTTTTGACAGGCGGTTACTATAAAGCTATCCAGCAGCCGGCTGTTTATTACTGTAACTATATTTAGAATAGAATTCACGATTTACTCGACGTACTTTCCGTATCCGAAATCTCGAGTAGAAAGATGTAAATTCTTGATTTTATCTGCATTATTAATTCATTTATAATTAAATTATGAAGAATTAATTAATAATTATAGTTAATGCAATCGTTTCTGTTTTTGACCAGTACAGCTTTTTAGCAATTAACTTTCTGAGAAAGAAACTTTAGTACACTTGAAATAAATATTGAAAAATGTAAACAATGTAATTGCTTTTTACTCTAAAATAATTTTATTCGTAATAATATGTGGTTTTTTGTCCCAAAAATAGGGAACGTTGCTTATTATGGGTTTAAAATAATATCGAAATAGATTGCAATTTATCTTCAGCATAGATAGACACAGTAGATGATTTCAATCTAAAAACAGTTAACATGCTGCTGTCGAAGTAGACGAAACATTATCCTGTTTGTCGATTGGACAAGGACATTCTGTGAACGAATCGTCCTCGACATAATGACCTGGTATGGGATAACTCATATGATAGACCGTGTCGCTGACCATCGGCTGTTCTGGAGCTCGATATTTGCTCTTTTGAGCCCATGGAAGTTCCTCTTTAGGTTTCGGCGTCCACGTTTGGTATGATAATTTATTTATTGTCTCGCAGTCGATCTTAACTCCTGGCCTGGATAGAATGCATCGCAAGATCAATCATGACTTTACTCGAAGCATAAAAAGATTTAAAAGATGAAACAAGACTCTAATGACCCGCGCTAATTATATGTTTTGTAAATATATAGCTAAATTAAATCAAAATTAAAATGGATAAAGAAATTAATTACGGACTCAAACAATTTAAAGGCGTCCTCGGAGGACAGAATTTCCTTCCGAAAATACGAGTTTTAGCTGCATCATTAACGTCTTTTGGACTATTTAAATTTTACGATATGTTTTCGTTTTTCCTTCTCACCTGTAATATTGCATAACGGGTTTGTAACTGCGAACAGGTTTTATCATGTCGGGTTTTACATAAGATAATGCGGTAGTCGTCTCTCCCTCCAACGGTACATCGACTGTGCGGATATTATCAGAGGGGACGATAAGGTCCGGACGTAACGTCGTTTTCGCTACGTATTCACAACGAGATGTCGTATCCGATTGCATTTTAACGGTTGCCAACATGGTCTTAGTGCGCGGCAGATATGGTTTTCGCTTCTCGGTCCAGACTCGTTGATAACTCAGCTGCGAGATAACTCGTATAAGAATTACGAGAGTTATAAACCAAATTATAAAACTATTTTTTATAGTTTTATATAGCGGCTTTGTATCGCGCGACCTAAAGGTGGGATCCCACGGCCCGTGGCTCGGCATGGCTCGTCATGGTTCGGCAAAGCTTTACGCGCCGTGGGACTAGGACGCACGAAGACGGCTCGCTATTGCTCGCGATCCGTTGCTCGTGATACATCATTTTCAGAAATTAGCGGTAAGTTTCGCGAGCCAAAAGCCTCGACATCTCAATTAGCAATAATGATTAGGTTCTGATACGCATACAGAAATTAGACAACGACGCAACTGTTTATTGTTTATTATTGTTTTGTTCACAGCCAAGGCCCGACAGTTTATCACGAGGGGGTAATCACTTAATGTAATCGTGGAATAGAGTCCGCGAAATCATTATAAAATTCATATGAAATCTCTATGTATAATCCGATAATTACATATATAGGGGAAAGTGGGGGAACTGTGCGCAGCGGGTAATTGTGCGCATCCTGATTTGGTACTTTTCCAATATATGAAGACATCACCGTGGCGAAATTTTTACGCAGAAAGTCGTCCTCTTAAGCTATAACTACAAAAGATACGACGTACATACATCACTAGCCAGAGAAATACAAAAAAGTGAAATTACATCTTTTCTT
>NW_017298597.1:259469-272224 GCF_001594075.2 Trachymyrmex cornetzi | reverse complement strand
TATTTTATTTTGCCAAAGTCTATGTGCATTATTATTATATTAGTTTTGTATTTTTTCTTAATATATACAATTGTTACGACCTAACTAAGGTCGAACCTGAAATCCTCGTCGGCATTTTTATGCAGACGTGCAAGTAATCGTTACAAAATTAAGTCACCTACTTTGTAGCACAAAGGAGGTGACCCACAAGCAATTTTTGTTAATCACGCATAAATTCGGTCTACTTAAGAAATATAAAAAGGTAAGCCTCGAACATCTCGGGGCCGTTCCGAAAAGTGAAGTGAGAGTGCGCGTACTGTGAGAGTCTCCATCTAATCTCTAAACCACAACACATTGTACAGTACGTAGACTTGTAATTGAACAATAAAAGCTCTTTGTACAACACAAACGCTGGCCTAGAATTATTGGAGGACATCGAGCCTTCATAAACCGACACCGCACGTCCAAACTGTGGTTCTGCAACGCCCTGAGCGGCACGTAGTGTCTTGAAAATACTGCAGGTAACTGGCTGACCCGTAAATTCTATAAACGGTGCCCGGAGCGGCACCCTTGCACCCGGAGCGGTACAACACAATGTACATTTAAAACATGTTTAATATATATTTATATTGCAATATAATGAATGTATGTTCTGATTTCTATGTCAACATTCCACAATTCATTCATTTCTTACGACTTTTGTTTTGCGCATAATTACCCGACGCGCGAGAAATTTTTTAGCTTTTCCGTTTTTTTCTTTTTGCCAAATACAACTTTATTGAATGAAAATCTGTTCAAGATAAGAATACGTAATGGTAGAAGAATGTTTATAGTTTCTATTTCCATATTTATATCGCTTTGATCTTAGAAAACCATCCCAAGAAAATAAATATCCCTTAGGTGTGCACAATTCGCCCACTTTCCCCTAATCATGAGAGATCATTGTATAATATTAAATGAAATCGTATATTTTATCAAATGACTTCATATGTAGTGAAAAAAATTATTTACAATTAGACAAAATCATATAAAATTAAATGAAATCATGCATTCAGTGGGACAATATTTCAACTAGTTTTACCCCCTCGGTTTATTATTATTTCGTTCACAGTCAAGGCGCATTGGCGCGAATCTTTTTTTCGTGGCTAGTCCTTTGACTCGCAGTAAGTTACGGGTTACCGACAATTTGGCGAGCCAACGAGCCACGGATCACGAATCGCGAGCCATCGCGAGCAATAGCGAGCCACCCTGTTCCTAAGGCGCGTAAAGGTTTGCCGAGCCATAACTCGTCATATGGCTAGCCTGACTCGGCGCGCCATGGGACCCGATTTTAGCATTTTTTATATCAATTTCAAGACCGATCGTGTGACGAGCCTAGGCGAGTCAAGACGGATCACAAGCCATACCGAGCCACGGGCCGTGGGATCCCACCTTAAGAATAATCAAGAAATTGCACCTTGCTAGTCGTATCGGCGGACATTTTTGTATCGGAGATAGAGATATTGCCGCAGGGAACAAACGGCACCATGCGCTCCACGATACCTGGTAGATAGCTCTCCTTGTAGATGGTTTTATCTGCAAATTTCGCGCCGTAAGGAAATACATATGTCGCGACGGGAAGGAAAGGTTTCTCCCTGGAAATCGCATCGTTCTCCATATAGCTTTCGGAATAAGTGGTCTTGCCGCACATCGTGATTTCCGGTGACCTTCGAACATTCAGATTAATATTATTTTTTATGTTACAGAAAATGAGCATGCAAAAGGAATATTTCTATAATTGTTACATGATCATATAGGGAGAGAGAGAGAGAGAGAGAGAGAGAGAGAGAGAGAGAGAGAGAGAGAGAGAGAGAGAGAGAGAGAGAGAGCAATTGAATATAAATATGTTGAGTTAGTTACTCCCCGACCAACGCAGGCTACAAAAATGAATCACTTTAAATAAACGAACTATATCAGTAAAAACTTTGTACTGTCTACTACTATGAAAAAAATATTAGAAATCCGAAATATTTAGTTTTCATATTAAAAAATAAACTTTTTGAAAAATCTTGCATTTTTGCTATATATAGATAATGGGTGGGATATATAGTAAAAATGCAAGGGTTTCAACAAACTAAACAAAGAATACGAAAGCAAAGCACTTGTATTTTGCTATACAACATGCTTTACTATTCTACACGTATGTATCATGAAATAACCACTAGGTCTTTTACACGCCTTAAGCTGGAAACACAATAGACACAGGCAATCGGCATAGGCAACAGGGAATAACGAGCCGTCCAATCAGAGCTCTGGGATATAATATCGAACTTATACCCCAAAGCTTTGATTGGACGGCTCGTTATTCCCTGTTGCCTGTGCCTATTGCCTGTGTCTATTGTGTTTCCAGCTTTAAAGTAATCATTTTATGTAGATTATAATTTATGATGATGCTACTTGTTACACACACAGTGACAAATCGATTCAACTCACAATAATTTAATTAATATTAACAGTAAGAAGCTGAAATTATAACTCAAATACTAATATAACATAAAGGCATGTAACAGAGTAGTTGCGAGAAAATTACCCCCATTCCTCCTATTTTTTCTGACTTCCGCAGCGTAAATCCCAGCACGGCGTATATACTGGAGTTACCCTATCTTATGGCGACATACAAAATAATTGTACTCTTTTTTTTTCTCTCTCTCTCTCTCTCTCTCTCTCTCTCTCTCTCTCTCTCTCTCTCTCTCTCTCTCTCTCTCTCTCTCTCTCTCTCTCTCCCCCCTTCTCCTCCCCCCCTCTCTCTCTGATTTTATCATTGTCAGAATGAAACACTCAAATTTACGTGCGATACATACTTGTACATCGGTTTCTGCGCCCAAGGATAGAACTCTTTCTTAACCACGACAAACGGCTGATAGCTCAATTTTTGTGTCGTCTCTTTAGGAAGTGGCTGGCTTGATGGACGGTACTCTAATATCGGTTTAAAACTAATTACAGGTTCAATAGGCCCTGGAGAAACGTAGGACAGTTTTGCCATCGTTTTGTCGTCTAATGGAGCCAAACTTGTACGAATATTTCCACAGGGTATAATCATTTCTGGCCTATCTACATATTTTGTCCCGTAATCGTGGCGGACTGTTGTCACATTTTCCATCGTGCCTGTACTCGTCACCGGTCTAGTAAAACGATTATATTATTGATTATATTACTCCAAACTTATCAATAAAAGAGGAATTTCCCAAATTATTTTAATTAGGCTGATTTATATATTCATAGTTCTTATTTTAAGACTGTTTTAAAAAAATATCTTAAGATGCTAATACGACTTTGTAGTCGGTATTTATAGTCGATTGTATTTAAGAATGTCTTAAATATAGTCTTAAGGTGTTATGAATCAGTCAGAGAACCATTAATACTAAATAGATCCTCTTTTTGTAAAATGTTATAAAAATCAATGCATATAATAATGGAATAGAGATACTTTATCTTACCTACGTTTCGGTATGATAGGTTCTGCTTTAACGGTTTGCCATACAGGTTTGTAGGATAATTTGTTTGTTGTTTCATCGAAAAACTTGCCAGTACTTTTCTGAAGGCTGTGGATAGGCAGAATTGGTTCCAATCGAGCGCAACGCGCCGCTGTACGATCCACATTTAGATAAGACAAGTGATATGTCGTTCTGTCTTCAAATTGCGTCGACGGTATCCTGTACAAGTGCTCTGGTGCAAAGGATTTTGCACGTGGAGGCTGCACGTATCTTTTGTACTGTGGTTAATAACATAAACATTCAAGTTGTATAAATATTAATAATATAATTATATATTGTATATTATATACCAGCATATAATATACAAGTATTAAAATCTTAAAATTACACAATCAAACATTAATAATTACAAGTTATGAATACATTAATTTGCAATCTATCAATAAAATTATTATAACGGAAAGTTCAACATTGTATACGGGATATCAGACATAATAACAAATTTTTTAATATTGTTATTATTTTAAAAGCATTAAAATTGATTAAAAATTTAATATAAGATATTGAAAATATTGACGAGACAATAGTTACTTTTGTCTTGCATGGACGTGCTATCGTTTTGGTACATGGGGCTTTCCTCTTTGAGCAAGGCTCAACAACCTCCATATTGCTTCAATCCCTTTTCTTATCGTAATTGTATATATGTACAATGCACAATTGCATCAATATTATTCTGCATAAACGGTTTAATAATAAATATTAAAATATTAAAAATAAAATATGTTGGAATCGAAGTTTCATTACATTTTAAAAATCTGATTAATATACGCCTGACACATGGTTCAGAACTAACTTCGTGTTATCTTCGTCATAAAGATATGTCGTTGTGATCATGGTGTCAAGAATATTTACACCATGGTTATGATATCAGTTTAAAACTTGCATAAAATTTCACATGATTCTATTTCTCTCACGATACCACGTGTATTACAAAAGAGAAAATAGGTAAAAATACAATTTCATAAAAATTGCGCTAGAAATTCTATTTTGTCTACGTATTCCAGTAGCAATTTCATTTGTACTTAATGTTATATATAACTACGTGGAATTTCTGTTGTCAGTACATATGTGACGTGACGTGACATGCGTACCACAAGCATCACAGTTGTTTAATTACCAAAAAATTTATATAGCATTTTAAGTGTCTAGTGATCAACACCTTGTGGATTGAAATTACTAATGTCACCTTCTCAATGTGGAAATAGATGAAAGAAAATATCGTATATTAAAATACAAAGATATTTTTTTCTTTCAAGCTATTTTTTAAACTGTAGTGTGACATTAATCGTTCTCTTAGGTATTGATCTATGCAGATTCCTTTCGCAGTACCGATTGGCACAGACTACAATGTGTGTGTGTGCGTGTGTGTGTTGTATGTGTGGAAGACACGAGAGACATTTCGTACAACTTGTATAAGTATCTTTTTCGTGTTCGTGGAGTATATATTGTATCTAAATTTCGTACGCACGCATCCTTTTTTACACTTCGTTCGCCTATCAAGCGATTAAAAGAAAATGTTTTAACATTATATATATAATATATATTTACTGTATACAATATAGTTGTACGAATATCTTATATCCCGATTAAACTGAGATAGAGAAAAAGATTATAAATATAAGACAGCCTAAAAAGAATTTCCGTGTCCTTCCGATCAAATTGCAGCCGCATTGCAGAAATAAAACTTAACAGAGGTAGGATGAACTTAGAAAAATAAGTAATAACATTTTTCGCGGCAGAAATGACACTGATACCACTGACACTTATTCACGAGCACTCGATTCAAGTTAGGAATTCTTATTTTCAACACCAGGAGAAGAATGGACTCTTGTTCTGGAAGCGCTGGGTAAACGTGTCAGAGAATGAAAACAACCTAGGAGTGCCATTTCCTTTGGCCCTAGAGCAAAACAGGGCACAATATTTGGTAACATTGCCATATATCTAAAAATATAGAAGCAATAAAAAAATATATACTTTTCCACAATTACAGCCGGCATTTGTACCAATTGCACGGGACTTTTGGCGTCTTTCAGAGCTTGTTGTAGATTCAAAATTTGACCGCGCATCACACTCATTTGCCTATCAAAGTGATGTCGGTCGAAGCCCTTATCTTGCTGCAGAAATAAACAAGCAATTATACTTGTGCGAGATTATTGTTGCATAAACAACAAATGGAATGCAATACGCTTGCTCGTGTCTCAAATAATATATGCAGCATACTTTAAATAGATGATACAAATCGTCGCAAAGATCTTGTACGAAATTCTGATCCGAGAGTTGCGGCAGGACTAGCTCTCTCGTGACTTCACTGAACGGCTGTTTCGCCTGAGTTAACCATGCCCAGTGATAAGGATACGCTCTCCATGAATCAGGATGTTTAAAGGGAAAAGCAAGGCCGTTATCAATCGCTGCAATCTTCACTTCACCCTGTTCAGTTCCATTCTTGCTAACGCTAGTATCGTATTTGATCAACCAATTGTCATTCCCTACGAGCGAAATATCAATCGTGAAGAAATTCACACAACTAATACTACTATAGAGAGAAGCGATTTTAACGGTTACCTCTGTCTGTATTTCTGATGATATAATCTAGGATGACCAAACGCTCAAACTGAAGCTGGAATTCTCGACTCAAGTGCGCCGGCATGGGCTCGCTTTCCCATCGCCTCAGCCAGTAATCGGCGTCCTTGTAACCGTCTACAAAAACTTGAAAGGAACCAACTTTCGGCGGTAGACCAATACGATTAAAATGCGACCCCACTGTAGGAAACTGGTCCATAATGGCTTGCTTCATACGCGCCTTCTGACGATCCAGGCGAGGATAATTGAAAACCTCGCTAACGAGTTTCACCACTCTAGTGTTCGGTACAATACTG
The DNA here is from genome assembly GCF_001594075.2 of Trachymyrmex cornetzi. Classification (NCBI taxonomy): domain Eukaryota; kingdom Metazoa; phylum Arthropoda; class Insecta; order Hymenoptera; family Formicidae; genus Trachymyrmex; species Trachymyrmex cornetzi. The sequence goes on along the minus strand of NW_017298597.1, from coordinate 265,836 downwards.
AGGCTCAGCTTTCGATCGACCAGGCTGGCACCTGCTTCGCTTAAGTACCCTTGATTTGGAATTAAGCAACTCCTGCCGAAACAGCACGGACAGCAGAGCTTGTGCATCCATTTTGTCCATTTTGGATTTAATCTGCCGTAAGGTTCCTCATCTTTCGGTTTGAACACACCTATAATTTTCTGACAAAACAGTACATTTCATGAATCATTTATGTATCATGTATGGAATCACATGTCACTATACTTTACTGAATCAGAAGCGACAATATCATCTAACTTTCTTATTTTGAGCAGATTAGAAGTTGGAGCTTACCCCCGCTGGATTTTTGACAAAATAACTCCCACTGGAACCTTGGTATATCCTTTCTGGATAAACTCCATTATCTATTGCACATTCAGCCTGCCACACCAGTTCCGAGAACTGTGGATCATCTACAAATATATATATACGTCAAACGTAATTTTATGTGATAATTATGACAATTCTTAGAAGGTCACTAGATATTATGAATCATCAACAAGTGTACACAGATATGAAAAGCAAGAGGACACCACTGTGTGTTGCAGCTGTACGAACCTGGAAATCTATTGAACGTGACGTCTAGTTCCAAGCGACCAAGGAGAGGCTGGCTCTCCCGGTCGATCCCGGAGGAATCTATGGCTAGAGTTTGGTCGTTGCTCAAACTAGGAATGAATTCGACGTCGGGAAGCAAGTCAGCCGGCGACGGCGGCTGATCGTTGTGCAACGACAGACGCTGATGGTGGCTGCTACTGCTGCTGTTGACGGGCGCGATGGACAGATCCACCAGCGCATCGGTCTCCACCAGAGTGGCAGCGGCGGCGGCAGCGGCGGCAGTGGCAGCTGCAGCGGTGGTAGCCGGGCTGCTATTGTTCTGACTATGGTACTCTCGATAAGGCACGTGCAGTTGCCGTTGTTCGGAGTCGCTCATCACAGACTGCTCGCTCTCGTGACGACGATCCCGCTCCGCAAGGATCTCTCAAAGTGGACCTCGCTCCGGTTAATTCTTCCCGAGTTGACTCGGAGTCCAGTTTCTCTCTCCGAGCCGATGGACGATTATTACTCTTACGACATTACCGCGTACTGCCTTCTACCTGTCAGCGACGCGCGCCCGTTCTCAGTTTCTCCCGGTTGCTACGGTTATACGTATATGTATACGTGCCAACGTGCGAGAAATACGTTAGCATCGTCGTCGATGCGTCATCCAGATCACACGTATTCTCACACACGTTACGTAGCGTAGGTAGGCCAATACGCGCAGCGCAGCTTGCTGTCGACGGCGAGGACGATGACAGAGCGATAGGGGAAGAGGGGAGACTTATTGCGATATAACCCGATTAACCAAAATACAGCCCGTCATCCTAACGGCTATCAGCTGATAGGATTACCGCCATGTTTGTGTGACGCGTGCATTCTCTCTCTCTCTCTCTCTCTCTCTCTCCCTGTCTCCTTCTCTCCTTCCTTCTCCCATATGATCCGCGGGGATCTGCCAGTATCTACTGCAGTTATCGCCTTTGTATTCACATTCACTGCGACATGTGATCGATTCTGATCGGATTTAAATAACTGCGGTAGATGCGAGTGCACTCGCACTTTGGGTTCGAGACTCGTTCGGAACTTTGGGAAGGTTATAACTGATGGTTATGCGATTCGTCTGTTATGCTAATAGCTAATCGTCCTTGTGTTCATTTTCGCTTTTTTTTCTATATAAATAATAATGGAATAATATATCTCGTGTCTAAATGCTTGCATAAGACGATTTTTAATGACTTCGAAATTTGTTTTAACTGGCTTTTGATTGAGAGGTGTACTCCAAAAGCAAAACTGGGTAAGAGAGTGGGGGAGAGTAACACGTGTTCGACATGTGCGAAAAATTAAATGTATATAAGAAAGAGTATATTGAAAGATATAAAAATAAAATTATGTACATAATGGTAAGTTAATCGATAAATAAGCAGCGCATGTCACTGATCGGTGATCATATTAGGTGTTAAATTTAATTCCTGCCGTTTTTCGTCTCTAAAATTGATTTGTTTCGAAAGGAAATACCTTAATCAAAGTATTATTAATAAAGTAGAAAATGGAGGAAATTACTTTGATTAAGGTATTCATTCATCTTCCCTTCGAAACAAATCAATTTTGGAGACAAAAAACGGCAGGAATTCAGTTTAACACCTAATAATATGCACATAATGAGTTTAAAAAATATTTATTATAAAGTTAAGTATTCTTTTTGTGTAAAGAACACAGATAAAAGATTGCTCTTTACATTTTTTGAAAATTAGTTTATAACGATTAATTATCTTAATTCATCTCATTTATCTTATTTCATATTAAAATAAATATAATTCGAAAAGTGCAGGGGAATTCAAAGAACATTTACAAGATCGTTTATGTAATTAAAAATTATTAGATATAAAATACGAGATATACATATCTTTATAAATACATAACATTAGCCTATTTCTAATATTGCCTTTTGCGTCGTTATTATAAAACATGTAATTAGCCAAATACCGATATAAAAGTATGAAATAAATATATATATGTGAAACAGTGTGATATATCACATCTTATATTTAAATATAAATCAATGCTGTTAACAATAAGTTTGAGCAATTAATAATGTCAAAATTTAAAAAAATTACATTATTATCAATTTTTCTTTGACCAGTGTCAGGATTATTTAATAAAAAATCCCAGTATCATGAATTCTTATTAAACGTACCAGTTGCGCGTTCCGTCAATTCTTAGTGTTCGAGGATATATGTATGTAATAGCAGCATCATGACGGACTTGAAAAAAGATTTCTCGTTTTGCTTGTTGGATGCTCCGCTTGTAAGGGACGTTTTCTTGGTGTTAGATTCAATCCCTCGTAGTTCATACTTGGGTTATGTGATACGTTTTCTGAAAGCATACAGAATCGTCATTGTTTTCGCCAAATAATAAAAATTTTAGGCATATCAAAAGTCGCGGCAAACCTCTAGAACGCTTCAAGTTTAATTTAGAATGATGTAGCAATCGAGAGTACAAGGGTGAAAGCGGCTTTCCTTTGAACAAGATTTGCTCACACTTAACGGAGTGTACGCGGGGAGACAGCCATCCGCTCATATTGTTCCAAGACTTGCTCAAGTCCAACAAAGTTGCAGATAGCTCACACAATGGACGATATTTTCGTTTGTGCCTCTTAAATAAATGTTTGTATTTGCCTGAAATTTAATTCTTGTGACGTTCACTCTTAATTTCAAAATGATATAATTTTACATCAATACCTTCCATTGGAGATGAACACAATCTCTCATAGAAAAGAGTATCGTCCATATATTGATTAAAATTGAAATTAATTTTTGGAGATTGCAGTAAAATATAGCGGTTTGCTATTGATACATTGCTCGCGTCGCAATCAATATTATTTATTTTCCGAGAGCTACGTTGCTCATTTTTGCATATATTATCTATTTTCGTGTTCAGTATACTGAATAGCGTTTGCAAAGATTTCATTCTTTTGCGAGCATTCTGAACGAACAGCAGACACTGCGATAGATCAGAGAGATTGTCGATATTTTCATGATGTAATATTTTCACAAATACCAAGTATAGCAGCGATAGCAAAGTGGAGAACACAATGGAGTCATTCGCATACAAATTGCGAATTAAATGCTTAAATTACAAAAATAAAATAATTAACCGCAAGAACTGTGTGTACGAAATTTTTATTCAATTACCTTCTCACATTGTGTATATAATAAATAATTATCGTAACAAATTTCAGGAAATTTGTTTGCTTCGATTGTCCTAGAATTCGAGTTTATCCTCAAGATAAGTTTGCATAAATGATTGCAAGATTTCTCTAATTCGTTCAATTCTTTACTTTTTGTATGTATATATTGAACTTTATTGAAAATATTTTTTTTCCATACTGCACCACGAGAAGAAATGTCACGAGTTATTAATGACTGCATTCAGCAGAGAAAGCAGCTGTGTACTTTACTGTTGTAATCTATTATTGTAAGATTCTTTAATATTTGTTTATATATTTAGATTCGGTGAGAAACCAAGAGCGAAATGAATCATATTAAAAAATTTTACAAGTTACAAAGCTGCCTTTTGTGTAGAAAACGCTAATGAATAAATCATCAGGAAAATAATATTTATCATATACTAACAGTCTATGATGTTAGAATCTTCGACATCTATCAATCGCTTTTGGATTAATGGATTAGCTGGCAGTTCGAGCACTAGCTTTTTTATATTTTCTTTTCTGTCAAAAATCTCAGATTTATACATATTCAAAGTCTCGATCTCATTACTAAAATATATAATATGATTATTATGTAAGTTAATGTATCACCATTAATTGTAAACAAATAATAGCGATTTACTTCAGAAAATTATTTGTAGCCTTCAATGTTTTCTCCATCTTTTTATGAGTGTCTGTCATAACGCTATGTTTTTGCTCAATTGTGTTGTTGAAGTATGTTATTATTAAACTCTGTACTGGACTTGTACATGGTACGTTTAACAATTCTCCTTGAACTGAAGAAATCAATTCGAATAAATAACAATTGCTACAAAAATAAAATACCTTCTTCCTTATATTAATTATATATTACATATTTACATACGTTCTCTTTTCATATAAGTCCTAAGAGCGAGTTGCGATAGTTTCCACATAATAATTTGAAACTTGATTCCTCCTGACTGAAGTAAATGACTTATTAATATCGATGGAAAGTTAAGATCAGGATTGTCTCGTGATACGAGGCACAGGAAGTTTTTCATTTCAACACGGTATGTTGCTTCGTCTTTTTTGCATGAAATCGGCCATTTCACCATTTGTTTAAACAGTTTTGTATCATATATAGATGATAGATAATGCGATACATGCAAGAAACCCACTGTATTAGATTTGTTAAACATATCCTTTAAAAAATACTTGTATTTTATATGTATATATATATATATATATATAAAATTTATAATATAATGTTGTAATTAATATAAAAAAAACTTATATTTTTAAGAAATATTTTTATACCTTTCTAAAGTGTTGTCGAAACTCGACTGACGGCGATATGACTTGTGTAAGTAAAGATACATTTTTGTAGAATGATGAATTAATGGCTATAATTTGAATCTCTTTTAATTTACTCATTACGTACATATGACTTCAATTAACCTATTTCATCCGTGGTACTTATTTATGCTATGAAGAATGTTAAATCTATACAAATCCATAGTTGTTTAAAATATTTTGTATACGTGCAAAGATATGGACGTCGCGCTACTCGCGCCTAGAGTCCTAGATTTGTCAGAGAGGCGCAACCGGTGTTATGCATTCTGATTCGCTGTTGCAATCTGACCAATTGCGTGACTTGGCAGCCATTTATAGTACTAGTGACATATTTCTATTTGATTTTATCCTATACATTTTATCTCACACTATCCTACACGTCTTATCTTGTTTGACATAGTTTAAAGGCAGTTTCATAGCATGTCGGCTATATTTAGTACTTTCCTTAGCACCTTTGTCTTACTGACTTAAGCCGGTTGCGCCTCTCTGATAAATCTAGGACTCTACTCGCGCCGTACATTGTAATTGAACTATTTGCACTTTTCTGCACTCTTCGTCTTTTCTCTCTAAGGGTGGAGTCCCATGAAGCGTATTTGCCGCGTATCGCGTAACCCCGTAACCAATAAATAATCAGTAAAACGCGAAACCACAACAGCGGATCGCTTCTGATTAGTTACGCGGTTACGCGATACGCGGTAAATACGCTTCATGGGACTCCAGCCTCAGGTTGATGTCCCATGCAGCGGATCGTGCGTAAGCGGATTCGCGTATCGCCAATCACAGAATCATTCTCTTAGATCTGTTTGCAAATTTCGCAAGCATACTAATAGCGTATTTCACTGGTTGCACTGGTGCGCACTCAGTGCACATTAAGGCTGTTGTACACTATTCTAATCTTAAAAATATAAAAGTGAGATATCTCAATTGATAAAATGCCCAAAATTTATTTTATCAATAGCACAATAAAATGTATCGAATATTTCACGGTTTAATTCGTTTATATATTTTTATTAAACGTATATCTTTACGTCGATTTTTGTATAATGGCTTTAAAGTGCACTGAGTGCGCACTAGTTCTGTCAATAAAAAACGCTATTAACCTCTTTATCCGTAAGTATCACGTCAATAAAGTTTTTTATTTTTGGAATTTTTCATTTATTTTCATTCCACAATTCATCTTCGTCACTACTGGATGATGATGAGGACAGCACATCTAGCAGCTGAAGTGCTAATCGAGTTTCGAAATTGGCATCAATATGCCCCGCTTTCATATTG
>NW_017298597.1:245445-259009 GCF_001594075.2 Trachymyrmex cornetzi | reverse complement strand
CAGTAAAACACAAAATCACAACAGCGGATCGCTTCTGATTGGTTACGCGGTTACGCGATACGCGGTAAATACACTTCATGGGACTCCAGCCTGATAGTTTAAATTGTTTCTTTTTTTTTTTTCATAAATTTAAATTATTATTTTTAATAAATTTACTTAAATTAATTATTGCTTTAATATTTCCAGTTGCAATAATATTTGATACCGATAATGGAGAGAAAATTTTCATTTTAATTAATTTATTCATTAATTCTGTTCTGAGTTCATTATATAATTTTGGGCACGCCCAAAAGTCGAGGGAGAGTTCTCGTTATTTATTGCTGCACGCAGGCAGCTAACTCCCTGAGTCAGGAAAAACCCTAGCTTGCCTACTTTGGGGAAAATGGCTGACAATGTCCCCACATTTTGAGACACGGTGGCGATCTCTTGTGTGGCGTAGATGAAATGAAATTTGACAACCGCATGGACGACGACAAAGATGTCAAAATAAAAACATGAGAGTTCTAAACAACAATAAGAGGATACGATTGATGAGAAAACCAAAGGAAATATAAAATGAGTAAATCAGAGATAATGCATCAGAAGAATTAGAACAACAAATTAAAGGTACCTCTGTAAAAAAAATCAGAATCGAGCAACATTTTTCGATTTATCAAACAGCGGAGAGATGTTTATAGTCACGAAAGAGATCGACAGTGAGAACATTAGCAAATTGTGCCGCACGTGTTTGCGGGAAGACGGCGACAAAATGGTATGCCTGTTCGTTGGACCAGCTGGTTCCTCACTCGCCGCTAAATTACGATCTCTCTCTTGTTTGGAAGTAAGTAGCACATTTGTCTTATCTCGAATTTAATGGAAGTTTCTCAAAGATTAAGCTTGTATTTCGTGTGAATATTTATAGGTCTGGCAAGGAGACGGCTTACCTGAAAAGATGTGCGACCGTTGTGTCACCAGAGCGGAATCAGCTCTTTTGTATCGAGAGCAATGTCGCGCTGCTGACAGGGCTTTGAGGCAAGCAGCATTGAAGGTAAAAGAATTTTGTTTCATTGTAACATATATACCCAGTCTATCCAATCAGCCAAGTTTGCTTGAACAGAACTTTTTTGCAAAGCATCTACTGATAAATTTTGTTAGTAAGAAAATTAAAAATTTGATGTAGAATATCAGTTATATCAAATGATCTAGGAGTCGATTGTGAACTTGAGGTATTGGTCAATGAAATTGTATTGGGTATGGAAATAAGTTTTCGTCCATTGTAGAAAGATGTTAGTAGCATTGCTTGTATGTTTGATAGAACCGCAACACATGTGTTTGAAAGGTTTGTATTCAAACTTTTGAGCTCAATAGTTGGCATTCGTTCGAAGCGTAAAAAAGAGTAACTTTTTTTGCGTTGAAGATGTCGGAATTTATTCCAAAAAAGCAACATTTGCGAGAAGTTTTACTCCATTATTTTATTTTAAAGAAAAGTGCTGCAGAATCGCATCGTTTGCTCGTAGATGTTTACGGTGAGCATGCTCCATTGAAAACCAGTTGTAAAGAATGGTTTCGGCGATTCAACAGTGGTGATTTTGACGTGCGTGACAAAGAACGCGAAGGTGTACCGAAAAAATTTGAAGATGCAGAATTGCAAGCATTACTCGAAGAAGATTCATGTTTATCGCTCGATAGGTTGTCAAAAGAGTTAAATGTTGATAGATCCACTGTTGGAAAACGTCTACACACAATGGGAATGGTGCAAAAAGAAGGAAATTGGGTGCCATACAAATTGAAAGAGAGAGACATGGAAAGACGTTTGGTCATCTGCAAGATGCTTCGTCAACGACAATAAAGGAAGGGTTTTCTACATCGTATCGTAACTGGCGATGAAAAATGGATCTACTACGATAACCCTAAACGCTTGAAAGCATGGGTGATGCCAGATGAACCAGGTCCATCAACGCCAAAACAAAATATCCATGCTTCGAAAATTATGTTGTGCATCTGGTGGGATCAGAGAGGTGTTATATATTATGAGCTGCTTAAACCGTCACTGGCGATCGTTATCGACTACAACTGATACGTTTAAACCAAGCTTTGAAAGAAAAACGACCGGAATGGGACAATAGGTACAACAAGCTGATTCTGTTACATGACAACGCTAGGCCACACGTTGCAAAACCGGTCAAGAAATACTTGGAAGGAGTAAAGTGGGAAATTCTGCCCCACCCGCCGTATTCACCGGACATTGCTCTTTCAGATTTCCATTTGTTCCGATTTATGCAGTCGGCCCTTTCTGGAGAACGATTCAATTCTTATGAAGATATTAAAAAATGGCTTGATGAATGGATCGCTTCAAAAGAACCAGATTTTTTCATTCGAGGAATCCGTTTATTACCGGAAAAGTGGGAGAAAGTTGTCGCTTCCGAAGGAGCATACTTTGTATAAACTCACTTATATAGATTTGTTTAAATAAACGCATCTTTTTCTTTTCAAAAAGGGCGGAAACTTACTCCCATACCCAATAAATATTTTACTAACTTTACTAAATTTACTCACTTTTGTAATTTTCATTCAAGATACTCAACTAATCTTCCTATTGATGATAAAATTTAAAAAAATATAATAATACTTATTTATGTGATTTGACAGCAAATTGATGGCAAAAACTGAGCAGATTTGTACATAGTTTAACAGATTAGCAGCTGAAATTGAGCAGAGTCTGTATTCGAGTCTGTATTAGAGTCTGGTCAATTTCTGTAGCAAATGTATTGTCAAGTTATATTGACAGAATGCGAACTTAATGCAGACACAGATTGTACTGAGCTGCTGCATTTTTCTCATCAAATTTGTTGCCAATCTGCTAGCATTCTGTGGACAGTTTGTTTACTGGCCAGATATATTAAGAATGTGTTAAAAAATAGGTATCCCGATTGACATCATACACTACTGTTTCCGGCTGCAAGCTCTATCAAAATCAGCAGAATCAAGGATTCATGCCTGTACAAAATTCTCACAAGACACTAAAATGTGTGGAATGTGGCGCAGTATTTATGAATTATCAGGAGCTATGTGCCCATAACCGACTCCATTTGCCATTTATTCAGGACAACATACCTATGCAACATATGCACATAGTGGAGTCTCAGAATCCATATCTTAATTTTACTCATGTCAGTTCAAATTTTGCAAACGATAACATTCCAAGTACGCAATTATCTCCATTAGTTAGACCAAATATGATGCATACTATGTCACTGAACGAAGAAAGTTCAAGTCGAGCTGCTTGTGCCTTACATTGTTCCTTGTGCAATCACACTTTTACCAATAGAAGACAGTTAATAAGTCACAATATAACGCACAGTACGGAGAGTGTCGATATGTCATGCGACAATGAAAACATAGAAATTTGTGAGAATTCTAATCATATCCCACAAAATTTAAGTTACGAAAGATCAATCCATTCCGTGGATAATCCTATTCAAAACTTGTCATATCAGCGATCCACCGTGGACGATACCGATGGAATACAGAATATAAACTTTCCAGAAAATATAGATCTTGATGGAGTCCAGGAAAGCAGTTCGGAACGTATGCAAAATGTAACGATACATTCCGAAAACGATGTGTCGATTGCCGAAAACTTGAGGTTTATAAAATCACCCGGAAAAGATAGGCAACTCGCGATTGAATATCATGGATGCCAAAGTGACGATAATTATAAAGAACCTCTCGACATAAAAGCCACGGAAGATGTTAATGCTAAGAAGCATCAGTGTGAAATATGCTCGAGACAATTTTCACAAAAATCTAAATTATTTGCTCATCAGCTATCTCACTCTGGTCAGCAACCATTTAAATGTTTAAGTTGCGGCAAAGGATACGCATCGAAAAGCAAACTCAGTGCACATATGAGATTACACACCAAAATCAACGTACACCAGTGTAAGGTGTGCGATAAAATATTTTCATATCCGTCATACTTGGAGGAACATATAAAGGTCCATAATAAAAGTAATAATACATCGCAGAACAAGGATTATGAATGTACGACTTGTAATAAACGTTTTCGGCTTTTAAAAAATTTGAAAGCTCACGAAAGACTCCATACCGGAAAAGGTTTAGTGCAATGTGAAATTTGTGATAAAAAATTTAGTCATAATTATAATCTGAAAATGCATTTGCGAACACACAAAACATCAAGAGTACATAAATGTGAGTATTGCGATAAGCGCTTCGTACAGAAAGGTAATTTGGTCGAGCATTTGCGAATTCACACTAAAGTGAAGCCTTTCGCGTGTACATTGTGCAGCAAGAGATTTGCGCAATCGAGTCACCTTAAAAGCCACGAAGCCTCACACGGTACATTGAGGCAACATCAATGCCGATTATGTGGTAAGAGATTCAAACTGGCCAATCATTTGAAACGGCATTTAAATTTACACACCGGTACAAAGACTTATAAGTGCAATCAGTGTAACCAAATATTTTCGCAATCTTTTAGTTTAACGAGACACTTAAAGAAACATAATGAATCGCATATATAATTTATATTATAATAAATTGTAATTTATGTACATGTAAACATGTGAATAACTATTGTGAATACATGTTTTATAATTATAAGAACTTTTTTGCGCGTGATTATTAGCTGTTACTTTTATTCTCTTACAATCTTCATGCTTTCTCAAGAAATCTAAAAGAGAATTCTAAAAAACCTACTGAGAGATCTTAAATACTCTTTTTGGAATAACTGGAGTAATATACGATAACAGGTAATCCATTTTCGTAAAAATTATATTTATCATACAATCTTGATGTGTGTGAAATTTTTAATTCTTCATTTGTAATTTTTGAGAACCGTAATAAGAATGTTTATTCCTTCTCGTAATTGTTCTTCCGTGATCGTTAATGGGGGCGATATTCTGATGATTTGTCCATGTGCGGGTCTCGACAACAACCCAGCGTCCCTCAGCTTTAGACAGATGTCCCAACCCTCGGCGAATTCTGTAAGTAAAAGTCACGCCGAATACATCATAATAAAATTCAATATTTTTTGTTAAATAACGAAATGGTTTAAGAAATGTTTTTAGAAATGTTAAATGTTTTTCGATATACAGTCCCTTTATCTCTTTATTATCAGTTGCGCACAATTATATTATGAGTAAATGTGTGAGATAAAGTTTGCGAGATATATAATTTTAATTTTACATGTATCAACAAGTATTTTATTTTCATTCATATCACGTAAGTATTGAGTTTTTACTTTGCCAATTTATCAGCGAGAGGGAGATATGAATAATTCTTTCCTGACTTTTGATACCTTTGTTTATCACTAGACCGGCCAGAAGACCGCGTCCACGAAATTCTGTCACGATATCTTTCGGCAGTTTATCCAATTCTTTCTTCAAAATGTTTCCGAGTCTCTTTGCGTTCTCCGCAAGATTCTCCTCCTCCAAAATTTTAACTGCCTCCAAAGCGACTCTGTTTCCAAGCGGACTCCCACCAAAGGTGCTTCCGTGGGAACCTGTTTCCAGACAGAGCATTATCTGGAAAGAGACGATTAGTCTGGATTAAAATCCTTGTCGCGTCAAATAGATGATTAATATCGATTTATTTCGAGCTACGCGACGGCAGATATCTCGTTATCTACGAAACTTCAACAATTTAACGTAAGAAATTTTTACAAATGATAACAGTTAAAATATTTTATATTTTATAAAGTCGCGTATATTAAATGAAATATAATTAATATTGAATTATTTTAATAATTGCAATGAAATTTTCCGGATACCTGATCATCCGCCAGGACACCAGAAACCGGATACATTCCGCCGGAGAGCGCTTTCCCCAAAATAAGAATATCCGGTCTATAGCCTTCGTGATCAATTGCCAAACGTGTACCAGTTCTGCAAAGACCAGTCTGCACTTCATCGGCAATCCAGAGAACATTATATTTTATGCACAGTTCTTTTACACGTTTCAGATAACCATCCTAAACAGAAAGTAAAAAAATATACATTGTTGATAAAAAGATAATGATATCACCAATTTCCTGTTGATATCTTCAATATCAACAGGAAGGAAGAATGTTTGCGCAATCTAAATTCTAAAGTAAAAAAAAGCGCTTACATATTTATTTAATGCTCGCACAATATTTACGTATGCTACGTATTTTCGTATTAACCCAGATAGCAAAGCGTGTCTTAGCAAAATCGTACAAATCTGTGATTGCTTATGATGCTGGCAATTTGCCGTAGATTTATCTCCAACGATTTTGAATATATCGACATTGTAGCAACACGCAAACAATAATGTGTATATGTATTGTCAGCAGTTTAAGCTGATAAGCAAGATAGCTACATTAATGTTATCTTGCGTTATTGGCAATATAACAGCATTGTATGATTGCATATTATTATAACAACATGATGGCAATAGTACGAATTTTGACGATGATTTTAAAGTTGTCGGCAAATTGCTGGCAAATTGCTGGCAAATTGCTGGCAAATTGCTACTCAATGTTATCATATCGTGAAGGCATCGAGTTGCCAACAAATGAGAACTTAGTTGCTGCAATTCTAGTAGCAATACATACTTAGCAATGCATATTTAGCAAGCAACATGCAAGTAACAAGATAGACACGTTGCTATCTGGGAACTCACAGTCGGTACAATGACGCCAGCTTCTCCTTGAATTGGTTCCATCATAAACGCGCAGATATTGGGATTCTCTTTAAACTTTTGTTCCAGAGCAACCGGATCGTTATATGGCACTTTCTCAAAAAGAGGTACATAAGGGCCAAAATCCGTGTAGCAATTTGGATCTGTTGAAGCCGATAAGGCCGCCAATGAACGTCCCCAAAAGTTTCCGTTGGCGAATACAATAGTAGCCTTGCCGCTCGGCACTTTTTTGATTCTGTATCCCCAACGTCTGGCTAATTTTATGGCCGTGTCACCTCCTTCAACACCTACAATAAGAAAATAACGAATGCTCTGACTCTTCTATCTTGTACAATAAAGAAAGCTCGTGCTTGTCGCAAGCAATATCAAAATCTTTTTCCAATAATTATTAAGGTATCAAAATTAATTGTTTTTGAAAATATTTTCTTTTTTTTAAAGGAATTTTCTTTTTCCACACCTGTGTTCATAGGTAAAAATCGATCCCATCCAAGGAGTTTTGTTAGATATTCTCCCAATTCACCCTGAGGTTCCGAGTAGAAGGCTCTTGACGTATGCGACAGCTTTCCAGCCTGCTCTCTCATTACTTTCACCAGACGCGGATGACAATGACCCTGGTTGACGGTTGAGAATCCTGCCAGGAAATCAAGGTAGCGTTTTCCATCGATGTCCCACAGGTAGACTCCTTCTCCGCGAGAAAGAACAACCGGTAGTGGTTTGAAGTGTATACCGCCGTACTTGTTGTCGCGATCGATCATTTGTTGGGAACTCAGGAATCTTCTCTTGTCCGATTCCCTTACGATGCTAAAAAATCTCTGTCTCACAGATTGCACAGCCATATTTTTCCCTCACCCTAAAATGTAGTTAAAATGTTGCAATATTACTGCGATATTTTCTTTTGTCGCATGAGCATTTACGAACCTTCTCTTTTTTTTTTAACACGAGCAAGACTACAAGACGTCGGAAAATAGGCATCTGATGACGATTCCAGCATTCTTGCTTTTATATCAAGGTGAAAGAAGATATGGTAAAAGATACGGCGGATATGATTACTTATTTACCGAAATCGTGCTTGGTTACAAACATTGCGACAGAGGGATTTATAATAAATACCTTTACAGACGCGGAATCATATCTGATAAAAAATACAAAGTAAAGGCGCCAGCATGCCGAAGTAAACGAATCACGATAAATAATACAATGCACATGCAAGATTAAATTTAATTTTTATATTAATAGAATTTCGAAAAGAAGCAAAAAATAATGATTGTGTTGCATTTAATTTGAATTAAAATTTTTTAGTTAATGTAATTTTTAGGTACATTTTAAAATTTTATTAAGAAAATTTGACAGTGATAGAATAATTTTACTTTTAATAAGACTTTAAACAAGCTGGAATCTATTAAAACGTTTAATCTGAATCATTATTTTGCGATATAATCAATTAATCGAAATAAAACGTAATTATCTTACAAATTATTATTTAGGAATTACTTATTAGTTGCAAACCATGCTTATATGTTTTTCAATACATGTTATCTCTCGCGTCGTTGTATTAGGAATGCATTATTTGCGTAGAGAATATTATCGTACAAAGCTATTAATAACCCAAAAAAAAAAAGGGAATAACTCATTTACTACGTTAAATACGTATTTTTTGTAAGATAATAATACGACCACATATAAAGTGGCTTATTTAGGTTTTGTTTATAGAATAGAATCGTAAGCGATAATAATTGTATTTATTTACAGCGTTCTACTGTTTTGTAAAAAATATCCATATTTTATACGTCAATGCACTTATGACCGATTCAACTTCTTGCAGTATATCACTTGATAAAATTGACCTGTTGACCCTAATGGAAAAATTTCGCTAAAATTAGTCCACGTTTTGGAACACTTCAGCGAAATTTCAGCATTTTAGAAAAATTTCAGCGATTTTTTGCTAAAAAATTCATTTTCAGAAAAATTTTAGAGAAATTTTAGTTTAATTTCAGCGATTTTTCGATATGTTAATTGAAAAATTCATTTTCAGTGAAATTTCAGTAAATTCTCAGCAATTTCGTTGAAATGTTCCAAAATGTGGAATAATTTCAACAAAATTTTTTCATTAACCCTTGTAGAAAACTGAGCATTAGGAGTATTTTGAGGCACTACTGTACTACAACACTACTGTAGTAGTGTAGAAGTGTTCAGTAATGCTGAGTAGTGCTAAGAACTTCTATATATCTCCGCGTTTCGGCAACATACAAAATGCAGGAAATAAATATGCATCACAGAAACTAATTATTAATAATTTTATTTTGAAAAAAGCACTTTTAGAGACTCTACGAGCACACTCTGATCAAGCTAAGAGTAAGTAATGGATTTCATTTACATATGCTTATTTATAGGGGTCCGTATCATTTTTTCCTTACGGAAAACGAGTTGCGGCAATACTGCATATTATGCCGCTTGCAGAGTACATGTACGCTATAGACGCCGTCAAGCAAGCAGCATAATATGCAGTATCGCCGCAAGATGGACTCGTTTTCCGTAAGGAGAAAATGACGCGGATCCCTATAAATAAGCATATGTAAATAAAATCCATCACTTACTCTTAGCTTGATCAGAGTGTGCTCGTAGAGTTTCTGAAAGTGCTTTTTTTAAAATAAAGTTATTAATAGTTAGTTTCTGTGATGCATATTCATTTCCTGCATTTTGTATTTTGCCGAAACGCGGATATATAGAAGTTCTTAGCACTACTCAACATTATTGAACACTTCTGCACTACTACAGTTATAGTGCTGTAGTACAGTAATGCCTCAAAATACTCCTAGTAGTACTTTTCTACAAGGGAAGGAAGTGATGAACTGTTTTGATATGGATTAACGATGTAGATTATCTTATTATTGCATTGCGAATTATCGAGAAAAGTCACAATAGACATTGACCTTAAAATAAAATTATACAGAATATGTATATTAGATAAATTAAGAAAATGACATAAATATGCATGGGGTATCAACAAATTGTTTTTATTACTAATTATCATTTGCATTTTTATTAGAAAGATATATGTAATATAATAGCATGCTATTATAAATATTAAAAGATTCGTTACGTATACGTGAGAATAGTCTTGGAAATGATATTTGCGCACTCGCGTATTTGTTCCTCCGTGATAACTAACGGTGGTGCTAAACGAATGATGTGTCCGTGCGTAGGTTTCGCCAAGAGCCCATTTTCTTTCAGCTTCATGCAAATATCCCATGCGTCGATCTTTTCATTGACGACGATAGCGTTCAAGAGGCCCTTTCCTCTCACTAAAGTAACTATCTCCTTCGGCAGCTTGTTAAGCTCGTCTCTGAATAAGTGACCGACCTTTTCTGCATTTTCGGCAAGTTTCTCTTCCTCTAGGACGCGAAGCGCTTCGAGAGCAATCTTGCATCCCAAAGGATTACCACCATAAGTAGACCCGTGCTCTCCAGGCTTGATTGTAAGCATAATGGGATCATTCGCTAGTATCCCGGAAACGGGATAAAATCCTCCGGATAATGCTTTACCGAGCATCAGGATATCTGGCTTCACGTTTTCATGATCTACTGCGATCCGCTTCCCCGTTCTCGCCAAGCCGGTTTGTACTTCATCCGCAATCCATAGGACATTGTTTTTTGTGCAAAGTTCTCGAATTCCTCTCAGATATCCGTTCTTTACGAAATACAACAATTTTGAGGATAAGGTTCGAAGGTGGTTTATTTCTTTTTAAACTTTCGCACGTAAAAGCTTACCTTAGGAACCACAACACCAGCTTCACCTTGGATAGGCTCCACCATGAAGGCACAAACGTTTGGATCGACGAGAACTCGTTGAAGTGACGGTAGATCGTCGTAAGGTATGACCTCGAAGCCCGGCATAAACGGTCCGAAACCGTTATAGCTGCTAGGATCGGTACTCGAGGAAACAGCGCTCATAGTTCTTCCCCAGAAATTGCCTTCCGCAAATACTATCTTGGCCTGATTCTGCGGTATACCCTTGCATGAGTATCCCCATTTGCGTGCCAATTTGCATGCCGTTTCGCCACTTTCAACGCCCGTGTTCATCGGCAACCATTTGTTATAGCTGAACGAATGAATTTTTTAAATGTAAATGAATTCGATAGCATCTATGAAAAGCATTATGAAATTGTTTTCTTGTTTAAAGATATACCTGATTCATCAATTATGATACGGACAAAATATTAAATAAGTCATTATTTAATATTATCATTATTAATTATATTATATTATATTATATTATTATTATATATAATAATTATATTTATTATATTATTAATTATTATTATTCTTTATTTATTATATTATTTATTATTTATTTTTTTTATTTCTGCCTTTAAGATCCAATTTTCTGGTATAACTTCTGGTATGTTGAATATTAAACACTAACTAGATTTTTTAAAATTAACAATAATATACTTAGGCCTCTTATAAGAGAGAGTACAGCGCGATACTTGGTACACAATTATTTTATATTATTTTAATTATATTAATGTGATAAATGTTACAGTTTTTTTGGACATTTTGGCCAGCTTTTAGACCAAAAGCGATGATGTAGAAATGTAAATAATAAAGAAGCCTGTCTTATGCTCAAACAGTAATGCCTGATGTTCTATTATATCACTTCGCAGCAATGAATTCATTAAATTGTGAAATTGGTTAAATTGATCTGGCCTTCAATTGTCATGAGATTGATGAAACAATTGTTTCTCTGATATTTGTGCGATTTGTTCCAGTTTTATATTTCTGAGATTTTTTTAAATTTCCAATTTTCATACATTGACTGCGGATTTTATTAATTGTATTAGAATTTAAGCTGGTCTTACGCTTATGGCAATCGAAGGCTAGATTAATTTAATCAATTTCACAATTTAACGAATTTATGCTGCGAAGTGATATATAGAATACTCGACCAGAGATCTCTATTTAAGCGTAAGACGAGCTTCTTTATTATCTACATCATCGCTGAGACATGTAGATCTGAAATATTGCCAAAACATCAGAAGAAACTATAATTTGATAAATTAAAATAATTAATATAAAATAATAAAATTGCGCCCCAAGTACCGTACTCTTAATGTCTTGTTGTTAATTTTAATATCACGACTCCAAAATAATTTATATTATTTACATTTTCGAAATAACACACCGTATATATATATAAACTTATCGTTCACTTTCACTTGTCTCTTATACTTTAGATTTTAGATCTCATTACGTCATTGTTTATCTTATCGATATGAGTTTAAGAATCGAAATCAATACTTTGTACCTGAAAAGTTTCGTAATATATTCTTCGAATTCACCTAAAAGATCGGAATAAAATGCTCTGGATGTCAGAGTTAAAGTCTTCGCCTGGTCAATCATCGCTTTGTAAATTCTGGGATGACAATGGCCTTGATTAACTGCCGAATAAGCGCTTAGAAAATCAAAGTATCGTTTCCCCTCGATGTCCCACATAAAGACACCCTGACCTTTGCACAGAGCCACGGGAAGTGGATGATAATTGTGAGCACCATATTTAGATTCACGATCAAACACTTGTTGAGATGTAAGTGTTCTGTGGCATTGAATGTGCTAAAAAAGAAGAAACATTTAAGTTAATTCTGACAATATTTAAATTACTTTTAAGTATTCCTTTTCAAGTATTTCCATAATAAGAAAGTAATTATATACAAATAAATTGGATACAGATTGCTTTAAAAACATATAATTTAATACAGCAATTTAATTTATGTATACAATTATGATAAAATTATGATAAAATCACAAAGTTAATTAATTATATTACTACACTGAGAAAAAAGTTTTTGTTAGAATATGTGACTAACAAAAACTTTTATGTTATTCTAACAAAAAATTTTGTTAGCATAACTAAATTTTGGTTAGGACAACGAAAAATTTTTTGTTGGTCATATCAACAAAACTTTTTTCTGAGTGTAATTAATTATATTACCTGAGACTGAGGGAATAATAACGTTTTTGATGATCTTTTGATATTTTGCAGTACCACTCTCATTAATGGTTTCATCGCGTAAATTACTTCCTTGTTAAACTCTCACACGTATATTCACTTCCGTCGTTACCACGTAGGGATACGGTTGCGATGTTTAAGTGCCTTTAATTTTCAGTAAAATATACTGATTAAAGTAACTGTGTAAAATCTTTATTCTGGAGGAAGATCTAAAGAAAAGCCCTGTATAAGTAGAGTTGCCGAAAATTGTAAATTGCAAAAAAAAATTTAACAACAAACGAAAGAGAATTTTTCAAAAAATCACAAAAAACACTTTTATTTTAAAAAATTACTAATCATATTTAAAATAGAGATAAAAATAAAAGAACTAAAGGAATGAATAGTTGAAGATGTATATATTTCAATAAAAAAATATCTCGACAAGTACTGAATCTTAAATTGAACGATTTTTTAAAAAAACACGATCAGTATCGCTTCTTTATGTAAACTGACGACGTTAGGTAGGGGAAAAGATTCAACACCAACTTTTTTCCCCTCCCATATCTGATCCCCTCACTTCCCGATTTCTACAAATTCTACGCGATTTTCATACGTTCTAAGTATGCCATACCTCAATACAGTAAATGAGGGTTAATATTAGAACTTTTTGGACCATGAGCTATAAGTAGTCCACTTTAAATTGAATATATACAACCTCTTCGCAACAGCTGCTGTTCTGCCAATTATAATGAAGTGAAAGTTTTTGCCACAGCCGTCTTATCTGAATTATTAATTTCGTTATTCGAAATTCGCGTACAAAATTGTAGAGGAAAGTCGCCGATACTGACATAGGTCTCCTAAAGTGACACCCCCTTATTTTTCGGAAACTAACTATTGCACTTTATTAATACTAATAAAA
>NW_017298597.1:235964-245136 GCF_001594075.2 Trachymyrmex cornetzi | reverse complement strand
CATGAGCTAACTTAATCTTTATAATGTTGCTTTATAGTGTCAAATAAGTCTATTGGAGCTGAAGACAATCGTGCATATATATGGAACAACTCTAGAAAAACTATCGCGTTATACATATTTGCATCTTGCAGAACAGCATAAAGTAAATATGCATATAATTCAATAAAAATGTTTTATAACGAAGTAAAATAATTCTGAAAAATTTTATATACATTCACTTATAGGTACTTTATGCAGATAATTCCTGTAAAAGAAAAAGAATAGGAATACGTAGCATTACTACTTACTGTGTCAGTTTTGGAGCCCATTTTGTCAGACGCTCATTTTTGCATAACTTACGAAAAACTTAATTATTGCAAAATTGCAAACAGTATTATAAAAATTGCTTATACTATCTGATAGAAGACACTTTTTACTTTGTATTTATGTTTTTGAAGTAGTATTTTTACCTTTTGTTTAAAAAATATTGTCTAAAAACAAAGTCGGTATCGGTGACCTTTCTCTATATTGTTATCAGTAATTATTTCGTTTTCTGTCGATTAATATTAAAAAACGCATCAGTACATGTATGGCATTTATTTGAAGAGAAAATAATTGTTATAGTTATTATTTTATTATTATTAGAGAAAATAATATTTTTTTTACTTATCAGAAAAAAAAAATTTCGGAAATGCGCACATATTTTTAGTAGAGATTTTTATTTGAGAATACTAAATTTTAGGAGTACTCTAAAATTTTAACTAAAAAGGTTACAAAATGACGTTATAATTTTTGTATGTTACAGTTCACTTTTTTTACGTGTACATCTTCAAGATTTTTAACATATTTGTTTCGAAATGTTATCATTAATAAAACACATTCTAAAATAATATTCAAAGTATATTCTATATTTTGTATTCATATCATATAGATGAATAGTTTTAGAATGGCAGCATCAATTTGCGCCAATTGGCTAATTTGACTCAGTATGATAATCATGAAATTTTATAAAGGTGTGACAATGAAGAATTAAAATTAATTTACGTACACTATATAATTGTGTTATATACATTATGTAAATATTACACGTCATTTTACAATTAAAATATCTTTTAAATTTTTATCAAACTATTTATTTATCTACTTTTTCATAAAAGACTTTAATTAAATCGTTTTTCTTTTAAAAAAATCTCTGATTAATATTTGAATCGTTAAAATAATAACAGCAAAAGCTTAAAAAAATTAATTCTACTATATTCTTACAGATATTGTAATTGGTTCGGTATATTTTCAGCAGTCACTGATCAAATCAATCACAAGCGAACTTATCTCGACGACTAGTCAGTCAGACTGGTAAACAATTAAATTCTGTGTGCCTAGTTCAAGTTGTATTTATCTCAATCAGGCAACGAGTCGAAGAATATGTCAATACATGCCTCTCGCTACACGTACATAATTTTCTACTGTTTCAGCTGTTTTGATTATTGATAACAGTCTCATATCTGAGAAACTAAACAGTCCGACAGAAAACTTTACGAATTTACGTAGACAGAAAAGATAGATAATTTTTGTAATTTACAACTGATTCTAAATCACACTATATTAACGATTTTTTATTAAAAAATTGAGTTTTTTTTTTCCCAGAACATTTCCGAATATTATATTTTTTAAGAGTTGGAACTACAAACGAAAAAGATACATTTTTTAAAATTGAGGAAACTTAATTTATTAGCTCCAGAACTAATTTCACAGAGATAATATCCAAATATTAAAGTTATGAAATATATATGTGATGATAAAAATTAGCTTCTGTTTTGTACAGTATTTAAATATGAGGCAAGTTTAAGAAAATGAGGGACAGATTTAATTTTATTGATAATAACTTTATCGCACAATATATAATGTTTTTATGTGTAAAACATTAATTGTGCTTTGTGAAATACATGTCAACTTGTTGAGTTGTTCCACTTTGTTGTATTGATTCAATTGCTTTATTGACTATCATCTCTGATGTTTCTTCTGTTATCTAGAACGAAATGTAAAAATCTGAAAGATATGCCCATCACATTATTGCATTATAATTTAATTAGTAGTCTTACATTATTGATAGTATCTAACACATGATCTATGCTTTCGCATCTCAATAACAGTCGTCTCAAAGTAGTTAACGTAACGACGGCAACGAATATTAAAATTCGATATGCACCAACCGTTATTTTATCCCATATCCTACAACAAATAATTAAGTATTCTAATAATCTTAAAAAGATATGTTCTTACCAGTATCAAAGTTAATTAATAAAATTACAATGTAATTTCAGTTTTTATGATAACATAAAACGTACATACTTGGCAATAGATCCATTGCATATTATGCCAGCAAAACACGAATAAAACCAAATATTGTATGGAAGATTATAAAGTGCATCAATTTTAACAAGATGCTTGTATAATTCTATGTCTTCTTTCTCCAACAATGCATATGTACAGTCTTGCAATTTTCCCACTTCTTTCTGTAGCTTCTCAACTTGTACAAAAAGTCCCGACAATATCCAATACATATCCACTAGTTTCTCTTCTTCTGATTCAACATCAATCACATACCACAGTGTCTCAGCCATTTTGCTCATAGCTCTGAAATAGATAAAAGTTTATTATAATATTTTTTGAGTTCATACAAAATGAGTACAAAAAATGAATCTATGAATTTATACAGCCGAGGCATCCTTCAAAATCAAGACAGAACATTTTTAAGACAAATTAGACAAAAATAGATTTCAATTAGAATTTATAAAATAAAAATATTTAATTTAAAATGATTTTGTGAAATACCTAATATTGAATACTGTAATGTGAACCTGTATAACGGCGATTCCAATTGAGCAGCCATATCAACTTTTGCTCTTCTTTTGCGTAACAACCACATTGCTAAAAATATTAGATGAGGTTTCGTAAAGTCGTCTATAATCTTTGCGACTCTCAGTGCTCTCTGCAAATCCTGAAATTCTGCCTTGCGCTGAGCCATTATAAATCCCTGACTCTCCGAATAAACTGGTATAACGTCGAGTAAGACCTTCCATAAGAAATTTCTATACATAGCAGGTACAGTGAATCTTAAACAAAACTGTTTTAACTTTGTCTTGTCAAGCGGGCGCTCCTTTAACAATATCTCCAGAGATTTCTTTTCTTCGACACTGCGGAAACCAACCTGCCATTTAAAAGCAATATTTTAATCGTATGACAATCTGATAGAGAACTCTTCTACAGTGGTATATAATTGTTGCTTCGATTTAAAGAGCAAGTGGATTTTGGAGCGTCACCTTTTCATAATACTGCGAACGAAAATTTCGCTCATCCGTCATCTTTCTAGTCTCGTCGAAGTAGAAATAGATAGAAGAGAATTTAATTAAAATTAAAGGAGATAATCAGGTGTGGAATACACTTTCACAGCAAAATCTATATTTACGTTCTGTACCTGTCACATGTAGACACGTAACACAACAATATCACATATATGCGTGTAATGCGTATAACCTAGAAACTCTGCCGCATAGATTACTGTGCTCGTGTAAGCTTTTGTTAGTTTTATCATGAAAAAAGTTTGAATTTACGTCATATTGCGTTCGCTGAGATTGAGAAGATTCACGTTTTCTTCTTATACACGATACACACATAAAATTATTTATCCATTGTCGCCACGCCCGTGTGTCACTGCATTATAATTCTACATACATATATATATATACATCCGTATCCACACTATCCGCAGTTCTATAGACATTGATTTACTTAATAAGCATCACGATTTACTTTGTTACTTATTAATATCCTTTTTATACACAGTAATTGATAAAAAAAGCTTCTTTTTTCTTACAACAGTTTTCTTTTATTAATTTTTTTTGTATTATAACAATTAACTAAAAAGTAAATGAAATAAGTACAGTAAGTTATAATTTGTTAAATTAAGTAGAATAAGTAGAGTGTGGATTATAATAAAGATATTTCCTTGTGTGTGATGAGATATAATGACGCGTATAATTTATGTGATTGTCTTTTTTTAGTTAATATAATTATGTCCCAGGAAAAAAAAGATCTGGATGTAAATGAAGTCTTTGAAGATTTATTGTTCGCGGAAGAAATCGCACAAAAGTCAGGCTACGAGAAAGGCTATGAGAGTGGCAGAGAACAGCTACTAAAGGGATACCACCTCGGATATCACAGAGCCAGCATAATTGCTGCACGGTTAGGATATTACAGCGGAATATTGGAACACTATTTACAAAATAATGATATCGCTAAATGCGAGAAAGCGATGACGATAGCCAAGAAGCTCTTAGAAGATATTCGCAGCACTCTTCCCAATCACCAGGATGACAATCTGAACATTCTGCAGGCTGTGGAAGATATTAAGTTCAAATATGCCAAATTCTGTTCGCTAGCAAAAATTAGTCCGCTATATCCAGAAACAGATAGACTTGAATTTTAATTAATACAACAATGATAACAGAATATAATCAGCACTTTGAGAAAGCGCTGGATTTTATTAATATCTATCAAGAATTGATAGATTGTCATCTAGTTGATTTTATTACCGAGGGATTATGGGACAAATGCTTACCAGAGAAATTAAGATCAGAACTTGAAAATATTAATATGAACGATGATATCTGGGCAGAAAACAATATAGATTCAGAATTGAGTAGTTTCATACAATTAACAAAATCGCTTTCTTTAGAGTCATGTCCAGCTGTTATATGCGTGAATGATTTGCCAAAGCTATTACCACAGTCTTCCATGGAACGTTTGATTGAAAACAAATTTGTTTATCCAAAATCTGAGCTCATGAATACAAAGAAGTCACATGAAATAGAAGTGCTTGGAAAAGTTATTGCCGAGATAGCACTTTCCACTCGCAGTTTAGTAATAGACGCCGGAGCTGGAAAGGCGTATTTGTCGACATATTTATCAGAACATTTTAACATTCCTGTATTAGCAATTGATTCGTCGCAAGTTTGTCACAAGGGTGCAATAAGTCGTCAGGAAAAGATTCAGAAAAGGAAACGAACGCTAACGAAGGTTTGTAAAAAAAATTAGACTTTATATTATATTATTATTTATCATAACGTTATAAAAAATTATCATGTTCCTTTCAGATTCGATATATAGTTCAAGAGTTAGACGACACGACTAATTATAACAAAATGGTGAATACGTGTTATCCTGATTGGGGTGTAAACGAAAATCTCATTTTGACAGGATTGCACACTTGTGGAATGCTTGTGCATTCTGTAATTAAAGCTTTCCTACATGCGAAGGACATTAATTTACTTCTTGTTGTTCCATGCTGTTATCATTTAGCGAATGAAACATTGAGCGGACGCTGGAATTTCAGTAAAAATGCCAGAATGTTAGCTCAACAGTCTATCGAAAGAAGTAGATATAATAAGCATCTTTCTCCTTCGTTATTTTATAGAGCTGTGCTGCAAATTATTCTACATTCAATGGGTCAGTATAGATATAGTGAAACATAAATATAATTAAGTATTGATATTTTCGATCATTGGATAAGCTCTTATGTCTTAGATTTAATAACGCGATATTATATCCCTAATATTTCATTTTGGCTTTACCATAAAACTATGTTTCAAGACTGAATAGTAATCACTTTAAAGTAAAAAGCAAATGTATATATATAATGTACAAATTAGGCACAAGTTTTGCTTCAATGACCGAAAATCTTGACATCCATTTATTCTGTATCAACGTATCGATTGCTATTTATATAATATTGTTAATAGGATATTACAATGCTAAAGTAGGACGTGGTGGACCACTGAATAATTTCGCGGACTACGCAAAGTGCGCGCTATCCAAAATCGGAGTGGATAAGAATCAGGTACGTATTAGTTTTTCATTTGTTCTGATATATCATACAGAAATTTTATAAAATATATGATTTTAGATACCACCCACATATGTATTGCAAGAAATATATCAGAATCACATACACTTCGAATCAAGGTTGCGTCTGTTTCAAATGTTGAGAATATATATGAGCTCGGTAGTGGAAGCGGCAATCATGTTGGATAGAATAATATTTTTACAAAATAATATCAAGTGTTCCAAGGTTGCTGTAATACGTTTGTTTGATCCAACACTCTCTCCTAGATGTTATGGAATAATTGCAACGAAATAAGTACAATAAATATAAAGATATTAAAGATGTTATGAAGACAGAAAAAAAAGATTAATCTGATTATAAAACGGTATGCCAATTTTTATTATAGAAGGTGCTCGTCACATTTTTAATACAAATATGAAATTTAAATAATTACTTATTGTTGTAATAATTACGTATTGTTTAAATAATTACTTATTGTTGTATATAAAATAATGCGATTTTAATAAAAGTTTTTTCATTAAATTATTTGCCAATATTCAAATTCACGATTGACTTATTATTTGAATATGGAACGTCTCAAATATTTTTAGCTTAATATTTCAACTGAGTATATATATAGTTTAATATTTTATATCGCATAAGTGTGAAATTTGCACAAGTGATACCTTTATTTATCTTAAAAATAATTACTTTTTATTAATGCATTCATCGTACATTATACATATACAATTACTTAACTCGTGATAGAGTCAAGACTTATTCTATGTTTTATTCTTAATATTATAATATTCCTGCTTGTTTTGTATATTTATAATACAATTGCATATATTTACTTCAGTGTACGAGAGCGAGTTCGTAAGTAACTCTAAGGAAATACAAACAGAAACTATAGAACCGTAATAGCACTGTATACATCTGTTCACGATTTCTACTTCGTTCTGTAATACTTTACTGTAATACAGCTATGTTCTAGAAAACGCACGTAATTTCAATATATTCGACAAAGATTATAAGCCATATCGACTGAAACCTTTAATATCTTGTTTTGTTTTAAACAGCTTTATATAAAAAAAGAATTAGTATTAAATATGTATAAAATACATATTTATTACTTTTATTTATAAAACGATTCAGTATTAATATCATCCAATAAATATCCATCAAATAATTGATGTAGCTTCGAATTTTTTTTCCGAAAGATAATCACAAACGTGTGCAAATATCAAAATTTACGAAATTAATAATTTATGGTAAGGGCGCGTTGCACATTATTGTTATTATTTTTCGACTATTTTGCATTTGTCATTAATCACTCTTTGGCTTTTATCGAGACTAATCGAATTTAAGAGCATAATGACTTTAAGATTCAATTCAGTATAACTAAACCAAAAAAAAAAAAAAAAAATATTTCTCGTTTCTTACAAGTTAGTTTAAAATGGTTGTATTTTTTATGTAAACACGCTATTGGTATTTTACATAAACATACTAATAATAACACAAATTAAAGATAAATCGCATAAAAAGAAACAATCAAAATTTTATATGTATATAAATGAATACTACTGTATTAAAACATATTTCTCCTAAAAGTTTTGATATTTTTGTAAAATAGAAGCAAAATATATATACAAGATTCTATTCTATTATAAAACGTTTTTTTCTCATTTTAACATCAATGTGATTCCGATTATAACACACATAATTTAAGAGAACTATTGATTCTCAATTAATAATTTAATATTTCATTTTACTCATAGTGTTAATGTCTACCATTGTCTTTAAATGACAAACTATCACTTTGTATAACTTGTTCCTAGCATTGAGGCCTTTCTCGTTATATTTATAGTTTCTATGAATTAAAATAAATAGTTTGTGCAAAAAGAAATAAGTCGCATGATCTATGAATATTAGATAAATTATGACATACAAGAATGATAAGTAATAATTACTATATCATACCTGTACAAAAGGAAAATACGATTTAAAGAATTTGCATCCTTTTCAATTGTCAATTAATGCTGCTTTTGTATACAAAAATTATGCTTACAAGGAATGTGTAAAAGCTATTTCTAGTGCTACGAATGTACGGAGATGCAAAAATATGTTGCACAATTTACATTAGCACTTGATATAAAATGTGATAATATAAATTAGTAACAAAAGAAAAGGATACGACATCAAAGTAAAGGATCAAATATTCATAAGATAACTCTAGTAAAATACAGGTTTTCAGTTTTCATTGATGTTTTGTGCCGTTGGCGAGCTGCGTAAAGAGTCATTGATTTTACTTCGCATAAAATTGTTACATCTGATTGAATAGTCGGCGCAAGAATCTTGAAAAGGAAGATCTAATTTAATGTTACGTTTTTCGCAACACGCTTGTAGTACGATTATACTCGACTCTGAGATCAACCCACGGTATTATCGCACAAGCACTGCTTGTGCAAATTGTTTGTCACAACCTAAACATTAAGTTCCATCGATAAGTCCTAAAATCAAGCTTAGTTACTGTCTTAAACAAATAGTATAATACAATATAGACAACTCTATTACAGTCGCCTGATCGAATCAGGTGCATTTCACAGTAACGACCTTTTCACCTCTGATTAAGGGTGAAGTTTTACCGCTTGGCTAAAGTATTCTCGTCGTGTACTATATGGCTTGTCTTACATTTTTCAATAGACATTATAGCGCGGCGGAGTTACAATTGTCGACTAGTGGTGATAGCGGACCGATCTTTCCTCTTCCACTTCCTACTCGGTCTGCCTCATATTGAACGTCCAAGGACAAACCTAAAATAATAAGCACTTTGAGCCTTACATTGTTCAATATAATAAGTAAAACATGGTATTTGTAAAACTTGCTGCATGTATCTCATGACTTTTGTAAGTAAAATTTTTTCGCATAAATCTCATTATGCTCATATTGTTCATTCAACAAGTCCATAAAGATTATAATTAAAATAATTTTCGATGAATCCCATCACCATAAGCATATTTGGCATTTTAGCATATTTGACAACCTGTAACGTACATTTCTGATATGCGTATTTACCGGAGGGCCTCCGGGAAGTGGATGGGTGATGCAACGATCCTGTTGACATTGTATTTGATTCAGGAATAAATGCGGCTACTAGTAGCGCGCAGATCACAAGTAACGCACCAAATACGAACGGCGGCCCTGGTACAAGCTGGAAATACAATTTAACAAACGTTTGATTTTTTTATTTAAAATCAACATATATAACAAAATATTTTGTCTGTGTATCTGGAGACACTGGTAGTGTCTCGG
>NW_017298597.1:233221-233465 GCF_001594075.2 Trachymyrmex cornetzi | reverse complement strand
ACTTCAGTTGGAAGAGAAAATGTCTATGAATGAATTGTGATATAATAATTTCATTTAGAAGGAATTTAAATCATTTGGATTGAAATAGGAAGATCCTTCAATAAGATATATGTATACTTAGGTTTCCTTGCATAAAAATTAAAGTTAGTATCATTTGGATTAAGTAAACACTACTTCACTTAGAAGAGAGAATTATATTAACAGAATTTAACTTGGCGCCACAATTGTTGATATCAAATCTTTT
>NW_017298597.1:226315-232967 GCF_001594075.2 Trachymyrmex cornetzi | reverse complement strand
AAGCACCATTTGGGCCAGTTTCATCAACGCTTAGCGCTTTTTTTACCTTTTTTTTAAAAAGGTAAATTTGTATATAATTTTAAAATTCCATAGAAAATTTATACACATGATACACATCTTTTATACACATGATACATATCATTAGAGTTAATCATATATACACATGCTAGATATTTTAACTCTCATTGGGGATGGTTTTTATTTTTTTTATTTTTCGAAATATTCATATTTCTTAATATGATTCTGACTTTTTTTATTAATGTGCTTCTTATTTATATTATTTTTTATATATACATCAATATATTGATTTTTTTTTCAATATTAAAGCTATTACTTTTCAATAAATAACTTTAATGCTGCACGTATAAAACTTACTGAACAGATAGGCTAACAAAAATAAACTATGCTTACCTGCAGATATAATGTATGTACCTGAGGCATTATGTCAAGATGTGTACTAGTTCCCGTTCTGTTGTTTTCGTCTACAAACGACGGTTTCAAAGGGAGATTGGGTGTGTCGTCGTTAAGATCAACATGAAAAAGGTAGAATATGACACCGAACATAGCAGGTCCAAGTCCATTGCAGAGACCACGCATCCCAGTTACCATACCTTGCACTAATCCTTGTTTATCAGCATCAGAATGCATGGATACGAATGCGGAAATCGCGGGATACGTAATGCTTGATACAGAAGCAAGTACTCCAGCAGCCCACATCATCCTTGAAATAATTAACGCTTGATCAAGACTTGGCATGCTATTCTCATCGTCATTTAATTTTAATTATTATTGAAATTTTAATGCATAATTAATAGAGTAACATTGCTATGATGTAAATGAAGAAATGATTTACCATGTTTGTGAGCCGAATCCATACCACATGAGCTGTAACATTTCAAATAACAGACCGAGCATTATAGTATGTTTGCTGCCGAGTGTTCTCATTAAGGGTCCTAATACAATCTGCGCTCCCACACTCAAGATGCCTACCACGGCGATAAATATTGCTACCATGAGATTAGAAAAACCCATAGCCAATTTTAAGTAAACGAATATACAACTATATTGTCCTGCTTCAGGGAGGTAACTCAGGAACACAGTAACACACAGCATTAAAATAGTATGGTCTTTTCCAACCTGCAAAGTAAATTTAATATAATTATATATTTATAGATTTCTTTTTTATACTATATACATATATATGTACATGTACTTTAAAGTATGTTACTGTGCAGAAACTTGGAGAATTACCGATAAATACAAGAAACAAGTGGAGACCATGGAAATGGATGCGATGAGAAGATCCATGTGCATTTCAAGAAGAGACAGGATAAGGAATGAGATGATAAGAAACAGATTGGAATAGAAAGCACCATTCCCAGGATATTGAAAGTAAACAACTGATATGGTATGGCAATGTACAATGAATGGAAGATACAAGATGAGAATAAGGAGGAGAGAAAGACCTAGACTAGAGTGGCAAAAATCAATTCATAAATCAATGAATGAAAGAATGCTAACATCGGAGGACTGCGGGAATCGAAAAGGGTTGAAGTTAGGCGTCGGGTTGGACAACGTAGAAAAATGTTTTAGACCGATACGATAGATGTACATGTACTTTACCTTTCCAAGAGCAGCAAATGGATCAGCTTGCTCCCATGATATAGGTGCTGGTGGACGTGTTTTTTCAGGCAAACTTTCAGGTACAGCCACTAGTATGAAAAACACATCCAAGACTGCGATAGCAGTTGCTAATGCTACGGCAAGATTTTCTCCATAAGTCTTCATAATATAAGCTCCCAAAGCTGGACTTATTACCATACTTGCAGCAAAAGTTGCTGACACCTGAGGGATAAGCAAAATAAAATTTATTTTATAAGTTAGATAACCAATGATTTTGTCTCAAATTATTTTTATTATAAAATAAAACTTTGGTCCTCAAAATGCAAATATTGTCATTCTAATCACAAAAATGATATACACGTACCAAACCATACGCTAGTGATCTTTGATTTTCTTCTGTTACATCCGCAACGTATGCAAACACCACTGAGAATGTGCAAGCGAATACGCCACTGATGGAAATCATGGCAAAAAACCACCATGTATTAATGCTCATTAGGGGAATTGGTGCGCATGTGAAGGCCACTGTGATAAGTAAAAAAAATTTTCGACCCCATACGTCAGAGAGAGCACCAATCAGTGGCGCAGAAAGAAAAGACAAGATTCCTTTGATTCCTATTATCAAGCCATTCATCAGGAACGTGTGATCCGGAAATGTTTCATTCAGTACCCTAATAATAGGCATGGTTAATAGTCCCCATGCGAAGAATTCCAGAAATATTACAACCAATGCATGATAGACGCTCGCTTCGCCAACACCAGAACTCTGAAAAAATAAGATATAACAACATATTACAAGATAATCTTTAATACGAGTACGTAAATTAGAGATAATAATTTTTAATGTAAAAGTGTACAAATCGCAGCATGGAAAATAAATTTCGATAACTAGATGTAGCCTTCTGCATATACCACAAGTGACAGACTTGTGATATTTTAGCAGCTGACCTTGAGGTGTCTGTAGCATTGTTGAACGAATGTAGGGGGAGGTGTGAGTTTGGCTGTGGCATGATCTTGATTGTTATGTATTTCAGAACAGGTCGGGCCCAAGCCCTCTGTTCCACTGCTTGCCCCAGGGGGCATGACCCCTAAAAAATGTCGCTATGTATATTTCCTCTCATATTCTCACGTTTTAATCGATACTTTTGTCGTCATTCCGCTTACAAGTATGCGATAAAAAGATAGATAATCTTCTCTTAATGTCATAATAGCGCACTGTTTCCACAGTTCTGTATTAAATTTTAATTTGTGATTCAATATTATTTGTAGTTCGTTTGCTTGGATCGTCAAGTCCGCATGTTTTTTCATAGCTTTTATAATGTAACATCTAAAATAGTGATATTGCACCATGACTGAAATGCGTGTATTGTGTTGTGCATTCCACTACATCTTATCCTAATTATTTTGTAAATAGTCTCTTCAGTCATATTGTCATGACCGTTTGATTTGCCGACGTTATATTTGCATTACAAACGAGATTGTTACAATGAAGACAGTATATCTGTCTTCATTATATATTTGTTTCTCATATCTATTATCGATATATCTATTATCGATAATGCCTGTTAATACAAAACTTTGATTAACGATTTATATCATTTCAATGAAACTGTCGGCTTTTACATCTATTTACTATTATTTTGCAAATATTATTTACAAGGCTCCTTATGTACACTCTGCTTTGTTGAGGTTTAAGTAAGAAATATTATTCAATCGTGAGATACAATAAGTCACTCTGCTGTCACTCCGCGCTTCCTCGTTTGCAATTATATTTACGAGAACGTGACATAATCAATCTTTCTGACAATCGGTTGTCAACGTTTTGAACTTTATTATGGCAGTGCAAGACTCAAGTTAGCGCAATCTTCCACAGCATCCTCTTAAAATCCATTCACTCTCTCAATGCGCGTATTTTATTATATATTTCTTAAAAATAATTCCATGATTATCGAGTCATATGACATAATTAGTCCTGTAACGCTGTCTCGCCAGACAGTTGTACAGTGCCAAATCAGTGGCGTCATTAGATTTCTTGGCAAGAATATACGAGATCCGAAGAGTAAAAGTAAAGGAGTTACAGCCCCGACTTGGTGAAGCTTGGAAAAGTCGAGTGGTATTTTTCACGCATACCTCTGCTCGTAACAGAGATTCACCTTCATGATAAACGGAGAGCACGAGGTGAACGATATCGTTGGGACGCTGCTGGCTTCCCCGAGTCCCCGAGTCCCCGAGTCCGGGGAGTCGACTCGCGAGTCGCGCGCGCGGCCTTGATGCCTTGATGCCTTGATCCGATCGCGCGCACGGTCGCGACGCGCGTGACGTCACAGAGAGATCCGCGGGGACGCGAGGTCGGCGATTGGGCACTCCACTCCCTGCAGGTCGGCAACGCGCGACGATCGACGTCCGCTCCTGTCCGATCCGGGGAGTCTTCTCCAGTCTCCTCGTGCGACCGGAGCGGCTTTGCGCCGCGGACGGAGTCTTCTCTTTCCTCCCGTCTCTTTCCCCCTCGGTCTCTCACCCCCTCTCCTTGTCACCCCCTGTCTCGTATCTCTATTCTTGGAAACCACGGGTCGGCGTCGGGCCGTTCGCGTATACGGCGGCAGCTACGGCGAGAGAGATCTCGGACGATCACATATTTCCAGCCGAGATCCAGCCGACGCGCCGTCAATCCCTCGCGCGGTCCATTCACGTCGCGCGGGACGGTTCACGCGGGGAATCAAACCTCCGCATCGCAACTGCTCCAACTGGTCTCTCATCCCCTCCCCAACGTCACCGCTTGACGATTCAACCGTATAATCTCTTCGAGCTAACTCCGGAGTCTCCGGACTCGGAGTTCTAACCTAACGATGGTCTCGACAGCTGGCGATTCGCTCATTCCAGGCTCCTTTTAGCTGCTTTTAGCTGGGCATCGCGAAGGAAAGATTTCGCATACGCCGCGGCAACATCACCATCGCGTCATTACGGTCCATTACGGTCAATTGTCGGCGTGTATGGGAACGCATTGTCGAATAATTGATCGATGCGCGCGACAC
Organism: Trachymyrmex cornetzi; assembly: GCF_001594075.2. Taxonomy (NCBI): domain Eukaryota; kingdom Metazoa; phylum Arthropoda; class Insecta; order Hymenoptera; family Formicidae; genus Trachymyrmex; species Trachymyrmex cornetzi. The sequence continues at coordinate 228,312 of NW_017298597.1, read as the reverse complement.
TTGCCTGTTTATGCGCTATATGTACATGTAGTGACGCGCACATACGCACGTAAAAAATTATATATATACATATATATATATGTATATGTATGTGTATACATATGTGTGACGCTTACAATATGTGATAAAAACAGCGTCGTGTCGAGGAATAACATCCATTTTTACCTCCTGATTTTTTTTTGTTAGTCAAAATATAGAATAACCTTCGGCAAAATCAATTCAATAGTTACAACGACTACTAGGAAAAAAAATTCATCAATTGCCTTTTTCTATCGGGCTAAGCGATGGAGAGAGAAAGAAAGAAACTAATTTAATTTACATATATTAAGTAGAGGTTTAAGTGATTCGTTGAATGTTGACTATAAAACGTGGCGTAAATAGTTTACAATATTGATCCCAAAAACAAAAATTATAAACAAAATTTCTCCCTTTCTATTAAGATAAATATATTTAGAAATTATAAATCAAACTTTATATCACTGTTGAAATATAATAGGACTATCTTTTCTCTGTGTCCACTCAATTTTTTCTTTCATGCATCAGATGTCCTTTGCAAGCAAATGTGTTTATAAAATAAAATGGTCTAATCAGCTGATAACACGTCACATAGGTTATGTAAATAAGCGTACAATAATTAGTATTTTTTTAATAATTATGCCACATTTAGTCTTGCACGAGACAGAAAAGAATACAATGCAAAATTAAACATATGGGAATAATAAAGATGATAATTTTTGATAATACTCAAACACATTAAAAAATACTAAATACACACATACGTGTACATGCATTTGTCACGTCTGTTTAAGAAATAATTTACATGTATGCAAATATAAAGTGCGTCAAGAATTGAGAGGCCACGAATATAAACACCTCTATTTTATTGCAACTTGTAAAATATTGCAGAAATTATTTGTAACATGGAATCGTAGGTATATTTTCGGCTGTTTCTCCGAAATATACAAGGGACAAGATACAAGTTGTTCCATGTAGTGTCACGAATAGAGGTCCTCGTTAGTACCGATCATGCGACATTACGTGAAGATAAAATGGGACTCGAGATAAAACGTTTGCGGTGTAGGCAAACGGACAGACAGACAGACAGACAGACATATGAGACAGGTATGGTGCGAATGTCGGAGTGAGAGAGGGTACCAGCTACTAGCTAGGTAGTAGCTTAGCAGCGGCTCGGAAGTCGAGAATCGAGGCGGGCGCCGCCACAGGAAAGAGAGGGAGGGAGAGTTGCGAGATAATGATAATGATGAGTGGTGTCAATGAGTGAGATTTAACGAAAGTCATTGGTACCGTGATGACTCCATCCTTCATAATGGACTTTCGGCTTCGTATGATCATGCCCACGACCTTCTTAGAGACCTTGGCGGGCATATTCACGCACTGCGCGCACAGACTCTTTCGCTTCTTCAATTTCATGAATTCCTAGACTCTCGACGGCACGAAAGAAGTCATTTTCCCGCGATATCGTCCTCGCACCGTTTGTCACCGTTGTAACTCCGAGATTACTTTCAGCTAACACGAATCGTTCTCATGGTGGCATCTACATAACAGTAGAGCAAACGGCGAGAACAAACGAACGTATCCACATGTAAGCAGACCAACACACAGACACAGACTATCGTCAACGGGGGCACGAAGGCACGAACAGTTTTAAGATATCGCAAGACGATCAAACCGAATCGCGCGATATCCGCCATCAACTAGCGGTTCTGCATAGACAGGTGGATTTCCAAGCGCGCGCTGCTGTACGAGAGTTCTGCTTACGCCATTGGTCATTTTCGTTTTCAGTGAATTCGAGCCATTTGCTGGATTCACCCTGCATCCGATTTGCGTCGTACGACGCCCTGCAACTAATCAGAAAACAGGATTCCGATGGATTTTGCTTCGTATCATCGGAATTCTGTTTTCTGATTGATTGCAGAGGGTTGTACGAAGCAAATCGGATGCAGGGTGAATCCAGCATTAGGCCGTCGTTCGCTTTG
>NW_017298597.1:223073-225639 GCF_001594075.2 Trachymyrmex cornetzi | reverse complement strand
GATTGTACCGATTCTTATTCGAAATGCAGCTAGTTAGTTCTTGATTTGGCCAACCTCCGGACCTGATGGCTCTGAGATCTTGGATTCCAGTAATGGCTGTCGTTAGCAGTCCAGAGGTATATAGTCAAAGGTCGTTCGATGGAGCGGAAGTTTATAGCGGAACGGAACAGCGCGACCAATCACAACTTTGCAATTATTAAAGGGTCCTCTACATAGAAGTCGTAGATGGTCGTGGAGTCTTACGTCGTAGGAAACTGACCAATTCCAATCGAGTATTCTCCTTATATTTGATTGTGATTGGTTGGTTTCCTACGACTTAAGACTCCACGACCATCTACGACTTCTATGTAGAGGACCCTTTAGGCATCGTCTACAATACACGGAGTAATAGCTCTTGCACACCAGCGCGATGCGCGACACGCGATACGCGACGCGCGACATCCAGATTGCCTTCACTCAAGTGCATCTATGTATCATTTTCTCCTTGTTGTTCACCAAATGTTAAACGAGGATAAATAATACATGGGTGCACCCGAATAAATTTCCGAACACAGTCCAATAAACATATATATAATTTTTTCAAGCATTGCGACGTTGTAGCAAAAGTTGGGTGAAGTTGAACATTTCTCGTACGCGACAAGCGAATTAAGTTGAGCTGCGCATGGCTGCACAAAAAGCAGAATTAATTGGAAAATGTGATCTTATATACATATAACCTTGATATATGTAACAAAACATCTTACAACCTCTACCTCAGCGTATGTAATAATTCAATATGTCACAAAATTATTGCCAAGATTACGAATATTTATTCTGCTTTTTGTGCAGCCTGCGCGCGGCATTTTAAACGTATTATAGCTTGTTGGTAATTTTTGTCTGTACAAATCAATTTAATTTCTTCAAAATACATATAGATGGCGTTAATAAATCTCAGAGAAGCCATATTGGACGCTACAATAACCGTTAGACTGCGAATAAACACGCAGTAAACAGTTCCACGTGCTACTCCGAGTTGCGCGCTCATAAACGTTACGGTAGTATTTATTTTATTGTTTTCTATAAAAATGAGTGAGAAAGTGTATAAAAAAGGGACGAGAGGGTCCTCTACTCGTGCCAGTCGGAGCAGAATCGCCAATAGGAAGCCGCCTAACCGTCACAGCTTCGAAGGCGACACTGAAGGTGTTTCTAGATTAGCAAAAAAAATGAAATCTTCGACAGCAGAAAATGATACTGAAGTGGATGCTGCATTTGGCTATTGAATCATCAATTTTCTTGCTGTTTTTAGCATGTTGTCGCAAATTCTAGCATGTAAAAAATGCGGAAGTAGTGTGACTTTTTTGGAGTCGTGTAAACGTGGCCTTGGATTCAAGCTTGTTATTGTGTGTGAAAAGTGCGGGAATGCAACTATTGACAGTAGCCCCTTAATTAATGGTCATGCTTACGATGTAAATAGACGGCTCACTTTGGCTATGAGACTTATTGGTATCGGAATTCAAGGAATAAGTAAATTTTGCGCCTTTATGTGCCTCCCAAAACCGGTCTTTCAAAAGTCGTATGATGATGCAAAGTATAGCTGTAGCAACGGACGCTGTAAAATCAAAAGTCTTACGGAAAGCTGCCGAGGAGGAAAAGAAAATTTCTATTGAAAAAGGTCAGCTTGAGGGACTAACAGTGTCGGGAGACGGCTCGTGGAGAAAGCGCGGTTTCTCTTCTCTCTATGGCTTCGCAAGTTTGATTGGTTGGTTTTTAGGAAAAGTTATAGATATTTGTGTGAAATCGAAGTACTGCAAAGAGTGTGAATATTGGCAGAAAAATGAGGGCACCGCTGAGTATGATGAATGGCATGAGTTACACGAACCCTCCTGTAATGCAAATCATAGCGGAAGTGCAGGGAAAATGGAGCCTGATGCAGTCGTGCAAATGTTTTCGCGTTCCGAGTCCATGTATAACGTTCGATACGCCTATTACGTCGAAGATGGTGACAGCAAAACATTCAAAAGTATTCAAGATGCCAAGCCGTATGGTAATTTTGCTGTTACCAAGAAAGACTGTATTGGACATGTACAAAAAAGGCTTGGAACGAGACTGCGTAATTTAAAAAAAGAAGTTAAAAATCTTGGAGGTCGAGGCAAGTTGACTGGTAAATTGATCGATGAATTAAGTGTGTATTATGGTCTCGCTATACGTCGAAATACAGATTCAGTGGAGAACATGCGCAACGAGATCTATGCTACATTATACCATAAAATATCTTCAGATGAAAAGCCTCAATTTATTCTTCTCACATTCGACTGTGATTGGTCAATTTCTTACTCTTACTTCTTACTCCGTGTATTGTAGACGGGCCTTTATGAAAGCCTTAATGCCGTCGTTTGGATTGTTGCACCAAAAACAATTCCCAGCGGTAAAGCAGTGGTTGATATCGCCACTGACATTGCTGCCATAACATACAACGATGGTTTTCGAGGACTTTTAGATGTCATGAGCACACTTCAGCTAAGGATCAGTTCTGAATTATACAATTTTATCATGGAAACTGATGAACGTCGAGTAAAAGCCGCAAACC
>NW_017298597.1:221947-222230 GCF_001594075.2 Trachymyrmex cornetzi | reverse complement strand
GATGCTGGCACTGACAATCCAATACGGTGGCAAGATTCTAATCCAGCTAGCAATCCAGTAGGAAAACAAGCATCGTGTGCCGCCGGCTTTATTGTAGAACCAATTACGACGCCGCTTCATTTGAAGATGGCCGCTGGGAAGCGTGTAAACATGTGTAATCGTCTCAATCGACGATTTTTCGTAAAATGAAAGAATCTGGCAGAAAAAGCGTTGCTCTTCCCCGCGAACCAAAATATTTATCGGTAAAGTTCATGACTCCTCAGGGCTCAGGTTAGGAATTTTT
>NW_017298597.1:187048-221860 GCF_001594075.2 Trachymyrmex cornetzi | reverse complement strand
CCAGCACTGTTGCCAACACGGCAGCAAGCACGCAAATCCAGCTAGCAATCCAGCAGGAAAAAAAGCATCGTGTGCCGCTGGCTTTAAAGTGAAATAAACATATATTTGTTTCACTTCAACTTATTGCACTGTGTGTACTAGTTCAGAAAGTGCGACAATAAAAAACAGACATAGTCGATTATTCTTCTCATATTCTACTGTGATTGGTTAATTTTCTACGACTTAAGACTCTACAACTGCTATTGTAGACCTTAGAACATATATACCTGGAAGGGGAATTGCTATGTTCTCCATAGTAAAAATCTGTGTCTAAGTTGGGTACGAGAGAGAAAGATAGCTTTTAACCTGTGCTCGCAATGCGCAAGCGCGGATGACGCCACACGTCACACTCACCGCGCCGTTTGAAACTGTAATTTTTAATTGAAATACAATTGACAATGATTGAATAAATGATAAGTAATGTCGGACAGTGTACATAAGTGATAAGTAATTATAAACTTTATTTTATACAAGCAAAAGAACAAAATAACATTGGAGATATATATATGTATATATTATTGGTGTTTAAAGTGTATTAATTTTGAATATTTTTGTCTAATAAAATCTTTTTGCTTAATATCAGTCGCACTTTTTCCTTCGTGAAACAAACGCAAATTTATATAAATTTTAATAATACTTTGTATTAATTCAGTCTTATGGTTATTGAAAATATCTTGTTGCATAATATGTTCCATCATTTTATTATCATTAAAAACTAAATGACAAACAGTTTGAAATGATTTCATGCACAACACATTTTTAATATTTTTAGTTTTAAAAATAATATGACTGTTTTCTCGAATAATAGTTTCACATACTTTTGCTATTTTTATGACATCTTCTGATGGAAAAATCAATTTTCCTCTACTTTTTAAAGTTATTAATATTGAATCAGTAGATTTAGCAGTTAAAAAAATAGAGCATGTATCACAAATATTACATCGTAAAAGCTTTCTAATTACGAATCCACTGATGTATTTGACCACATCTTCGATATAAGAACTTAATGACCATAAGGTAGACAAGTAATCATGATCAAATGCATCAGTACATATCGTATCATTGGCTTCCGTGAATATACCATCGCTTATTATATTTGATTTATTTGCTGATGATGCATATAAAATTTGCACATCATCTATTAGGCAATTCCCTCTTTCAGAAGCTTCAATTTCATGCCTAACAAGCAGGCGCTTATAACTGCTCTCAAATTGTTTGGCATTAGGGTTGTCGTTGAAACCCCCTCTGCTACGTAGGGCACTGAAAAATGTTTCCAAGTGATCTTGGTTTATTTTGTACGTAAGTAAATATTTTAGACCTTTTTCTTTTAATATATCAAATAAATCAAATATATTTATTAAGCAAATTATAAAACCCAAAAAGCCAGTCTTTCGATTACTCTTCAAAATCGATTCGTTTGTAGAATATTGCAATTGTTTTATATATTCTATAATAATCCCCGCGTAATTCTTAAGTTCATTATAATTTTCATTGGTGAGAGGCATATTGCACTTTTTTTTCTTACAGAATTTTGATCTTACATTTAATATGTCGAAGGCATCATTAAATATAGAACAAAATAAAGCTGTTTCTTCTGCATTTGTAAACTGATTAGGAAAGTATTGATTGCAAACTTTCAAAGCTGTATTAACACTATCACTGAGTGTTTGGGCAGCCAATTTTACGTTCATTTTCGAATTCTTATACAAGATGTGCCTTTTTGTTAGCTTTGTACCAGCTTTTAAACCTTCAGTTTCCTGTAATGTTTGTAAGGACACAATATTTTGTCAATTAATACTTTTGCCTTTATAATATAATACTAATTTATCGCCTAGAGTGTTTCGCACTAATTTGAGCATGTGGCATGGATCGAAGAAGCAGAATTTTTTTTCTTTTGTTATACTGTGAATAATATACGGCTGAAAATTGTTTCCCAATTGAAAATTTGCACCTAAAGCAGTGCACATGCTCAAATTAACGATTGCACCATCAAATGTTACTGAATGCAATATTACTCCAGTTTCATAAATAACTTCGAAACATTTTTCTAGCAAACTGGCTCTTTCTTTACCATTTAGAGCATCGATCAAAAAATATCCAACGGGAACTTTCCAGTGGTCATTCAATGCGACTACCATAAATACTAATGCATTTGTTGCTTGTCGAGGAACATCTGTATCATTACTCATATGTATACCTAAATCTACAGGTCCGTAATACCGTTTACCATCATATACTATGCCCTGTCGAATCGCAATTTCGTCTACTACCAAATTACAGAAAATCGGTGTTTTTGACTTAAAAACTTTACACTTTAATGCTTCAAGTACTTCGTGAGTGAATCCAGGTCGACCATCTAATACCGAATACCACTTACGGATTGTTGAAAGGTCTGGAAGAAAATTTTTGAAAGTTTTACGTACATATTTGTACGCTTTGGGCGAATAGAAGTTCAGCGTAAGGGCAAAAGCTCTTAGTTCTGCAGGGTATTTCTTTCTCAAACCTTTTTTTCGTTTCAAAATCTCATTTAATACTGTTGGAGCTTCAACCTAAATGTACAAATAAAAAAAGAAATCTTGATGTATAAAAATAAAAAATTTTCTTCACATTAATCACTCTAAATATACAATTAAAAGTAAAAGTTGTATTATAAAAATAGGAGCTTATATGTCCATTAATTACTTAATTTAAATGTAGGAATAAAAAGTAAAAAGGTCATGATGTATCAAAATCGGACTTTTTTTTACAAATTGTTTTATTTTTTTTTTATTCAAACATTAATTATTATACATTATCTAGCAGCTAATCAATAGAGCGATACTTTTTACAATTTATTGGACAAATGTCATATACAATTATAAATAATCATATGATTATATATAATCATATATAAAATATGTCATATTTCAGATATAATTATATATGAAATTTGTCCATATATGGAATTTCTTTTCTCAGAAATAGCCAATAGTTACCATTAAATTATCAGTTGTTGTTTCCGATAATAGATCTTTTTGCTTTAAATGTTTGATTAGTCCATTTAGCGTTGTTATGCGACCAACTAATCTGATTTTGGCCTGCTGCAACGTTTTGATTTTCCTTCGCTGTTTTTCGATTGTTCGTTTCGCTACTTCTAAAGCTCTTAGAGCTTTCCTTGGCGTGGCAAGATGTGGCGTTCTAATGGCACCAACAAAACGAGGGTCATGTAAATTTTTGACAGGTGTTTGGAAACAATTACTCCGTTCAGAGTTTGGAGGTGTAGATGGACGATTCACAGTTAGGCAAGTATCAGAATTTAGTGTCTCGGTTTCGTCAATAATGTTTCCATCATCACGATGGATTCCCATAGGAACAGTTTCATCGGTGATGATGTCATTATCACAATGGATTGTCTTGTCGACAATTTCATCACTGATTCCACTATTGCTGACGATTCCATTGTCCACAGTCATATCAATAATTTCATTGTCTATAGTCTCATCAATAATTCTATCATCCACAGTTATATGGATAGTTCCATTGGTAATAACTCCATCATTAATGACAATTCCATCATTGACAGTCATGTTAAAGGCAGTTCCATTATTATGATGAATTTTATCATTGACAGTTCCATTGCTGACTATTTCCTCACTGATATTTTTCGAATTTTTTGATTTTTTCAGACTGCTATCTAAACATTGATGTTTCTTCCTCTTTTTACTCGTAATAGTTGGCAGAGCATTGGGCTTGAGAAACGTATTCTTAGATTTGTGGATTAATTTGTCTTCTTCGAAATGATTTGAACACAGTTTAGTAGCTGTGCTTAAAACATGTTCATCAATGCCACAAAAATCAAGCCACTTCTTACGAGTTTCGTCGTTTTTCGGAAATCTATTGAGAGAGAATGAACTTAATATTAAATTTTTATTATCAACAAGCATCGTACTCAGAGAGATAGAGAGAGTTATATTTCATCCTATAATTTACTGTTTATACCACATATTACAGTATTAGTTACCCATGATAAGATACCGATTTATCACGTTTACCGCATAAGACACAATATGGGCCTGGCATTTTTTCCTACAAAATATAACTTTTTAGGTGACACCTTCATTTCCTAACCCTAACCTCTCTTACAAATAAAACGCGCTAAAGCTGTGCGCCGTTTCGCTCATTCGCGCTTGCGCATTGCGGACGGAGGTAACAATCTACCCTTCTCTTTCTTTAAAATGTGATTCTCTCTCGCACCCAACTTGGACACAGGCCACGATCCTTCATTCCCCTTCCAGGTATATATGTTCTAAGTTGTAGACCCCGCTTGAGGCTATGTTGGGGTACAGAATTCGCGATTCCGGATATTGAAGCAGCCTGTGAATGATATTGTCCAGTTTGCTGATTGGTTAGAATGTTAGATACGAGCGCTACATATATTTGCGACCACTCAAAGCACAGTATAACTACATACAGTACCAGCAAACGAAGGGTTTTGTTCTGCGCATGCGTTGACTGTATGTATATGATTGATCAATTTCATAATTGCGGATGTTATTAAACCCGATTAAAGGCCATGGCACACACCTTCCGTAAACCCGGATCCTCATATGAGCAATAGCGCTCTGACACCGAACGCTGATCGGTAAAAAACGGACGATGGGTGTAAATTTTACCCCCACAACCGACTTTTCACCAATCTGCGTTCGGTGTCAAAACGCTGTTGCCCGTATGAGGATCCGGGCTAACAATAACCATAAGCCCGGATCCTCATACGAACAACAGCACTTTGACACCGAACGCTAATTGGTGAAAAACGGATGATGGGGATAAATTTTAACCCCACAACCGGCTTTTCACCAATTAGCGCTTTGACACCGAACGTTGATTGGTGAAAAACGGATGATAAGGTGATAAATTTTAACCCAAATAACCGGCTTTTCACTAATTAGCGCTTTGACATCGAACGTTGATTGGTGAAAAACGGATGGTAAGGTGATAAATTTTACCCCCACAACCGGCTTTTCACCAATTAGCGCTCTGTGTCAAAGCGCTGTTGCCTGTATGAGGATCCGGACTAAGGGCTCTCGCACATGAAATGCATAACAGAGCATAAGCATAACATAAGGCCGCTAAACCAATCAGCATCTTATGTAAATCAATATGGCGACGTTATGATAGGTGCTCATTGGTCCAGCAGTCTTATGTTATGCTTATGCTCTGTTATACATTTCATGTGTGAGAGCCCTAAGACGTACAGTAAAGGCTGCAGTACAGACTTTTGCATAATCCATAATGCATAGTGCATAAACAAATCGTCTAATCAAAATATTTCCTTTCCTCTCGTTCCATGGAAAAAAAGAATTTCGATTGGTTAATTCCCTTATACACTATGCATTATGCGTTACCCCGGATCTACAATAGGGTTTTAAGCCTTAAGCCATAAGAAATGGGCGAATCACAGTCGCTTATTCTTCTCGGATTCGACTGTAATTGGTTAGTTTCTTACGGCATAAGGCATAAAACACCTATTGTAGATCCGGACTTATGCAAGAGTCTGTGCTGCGGCCTTAAGGGCCATTCCACACAAACTTGCATAGCCGCATACATATGCATAAAGAAAATCACCAATCACAGTTTACGTTTGTCTTTATGACTGAAATGTGATTGGATAATTTTCTTTATGCATATGGTTATGCGGCTTTGCAAGTTTGTATGGAATGGCCCTAAGAATGAGCCAATCACAGTTGAGAATTCTTTTGAATTCTTAGCCTGGATCCTTATACGTGCAACAGCGCGTTTCTTTTGACACCGAGAGCTGAGTGAAAAGCCGGTTGTGGGGATAAAAGTTACTCCCCTCACCCGTTTTTCACCAATCAGCGTTTGGTGTCAAAGCGCTGTTGCCCGTATGAGGATCCGGGCTTAATTCTAATTGACTGATTCTAAAGCTGGAAATACAATAGACACAGGCAATAGGCACAGGCAACAGGGAATAACGAGCCGTCCAATCAGAGCTCTGGGATATAATATCGAACTTATACCCCAAAGTTCTGATTGGACGGCTCGTTCTTCCCTGTTGCCTGTGCCTATTTCCTGTGTCTATTGTGTTTTCAGCTTTATGCTGGATTTACAACCAATCAGAAAACAGGATTCCCATGATACGAAGCCAAATCCATAGAAATCATGTTTTCTGATTAGTTGCAGAGCGTCTTATAACGCAAATCGGATGCAATGTGAATCCAGCATTACTGAAGGTGTATGTCATGGCCTTAAGTGTGCTGTGTAGCAGAGCTCATAGACTTATAAGATAGACGGATTCGTACGAGAGAAGCTGAAGACGTAATAGAAAGAGAAAGAAACAGTCGCGAAGTAGTTCTCTTCTTTTCTAGTAGTGAATTGATTGATCGCCGCGGCAGGCCGGGAAGTGGCCGAGAGGAATAAGCCCGGATCCTCATACAGACACTGGCGCTTTGACACAGAGCACTGATTGGTGAAAAGTCGGTTGTGGGGGTAAAATTTACCCCCATCAGCCGTTTTTCACCAATCAGCGTTCGGTGTCAAAGCGCTGTTGTTCGTATGAGGATCCGGGCTAAAGATAGACGTTCGAGAGTTGTGGGCTTACGCTCAAGCTAATTGGTCCCCCACTGCTCACTGTGAAAGAGGGAAACAACTATGACTGGAGTAGAGCTGTCCTTCAATGTTGTCTTCAGCTCCTCTCGTATGAACGCTCCGTCTATCTTGTAAGTCTATGATGGCCATATATGTTCCGTCTATATATTGGATGATTTATGGACGAGATTGTCTGCAACGGCACCACCTAGCATCTTGCGCACAAGACTTGACGACACGTTCTCGGGTTACTCCGCCGTCTCCGACTTCGCCAAACCAGACGCCCGACGGCCCGAGCTACGTCGATTAGTGCATACTGCCGCCTGCCGCTTTGCGCATAGCACCGTGAGAGTGCGTAGCGTTCAGTGGTGGAAAAAAAAAATGGTAGTTATTTGGGTGTAGTCGGGGCGAATTTTCTGCAAGACAAATGTGAGTACCGGCTGGCTAAAGGATTTAACGAGTGCCGTTTCGTTGACGCAACCGCGAGGCTAGTATGACTGGGTCCGTGTCGGAGGTAACAAAAGTACGAGAAAGCGGACGGACACTGATTCTCCCCCGCATGAAAGCTCGAGACCGAAGTAGGTACTGGTTGGTTCGTGCATCTCTCTCTCACCTTCGCATGACATGTACATCGCGCGGACACTTTGGCGAGATATTTTGTCAGTCAAAAATAACGGCGCGCCGCATGACGTGCCGTGGGGCGCCGCGGCCGCAGCCTCGGCGCCACCTCGTCGCCCGTCGCTCGTTCCGGTCCGCCCGACGGGAAGTCTCACGTCTCGCTTATTGCGATACGCGTGAAACGTTTCCTGTCGAGCGATATTTTTGGGATAGATGTCACATTATCTCGCAGCATCTCTCAGTCGCGTGTGCGGTGCCTCTGCCTGCCAGTTTAACGCCGCTGTGCTCGCGCTGTTCGGCGCGCGCGCGCGCACACACACACACACACACACGCGCGCGCGCGCACACACACACACACACACACACACACACACACACACACACACACACCTATCCGTGTGCAACGGATGGGTATGCGTCGTTTGAGTTGCGAACGCCTCCTCCGGGTGTACGTGCGTGAGTGCTTGCGCGCGAGATCTCCCTCGACCGCTGTCCGTGTATAACGCGGCTTCCTTTACTCGTGTCAATGGGTCGTGACGCGCGCGCGCGGAAACCGTTCCACTGTGTCGGTGAAAAACTTAACGCATGTCGTGCGCGCGCGTGTTTATTGAGACACCCTATATATTGTCATATTTTTCAAGCGAGGTATCCCACGGTGAGCTTGACAACATTTTGCGACTTTAACAAGTACAAACGTGTCTCCTCGTGTCTCTTTGTTTGCGATACGCTCGCGCGTGACGATCAAAACACCAAATGTTCCTACGTCTCAACTGTTTCTTCATTGACGCGTTGATATATAGTTTAATAGCAAATTGATTTGCGAGTAATATTCTCTTTAGGGTCTGTGCGCTTATCATACGCACGTATCTCCGTCATACTTGATTTTATTTTGCCAAACGTCTAATTTTCATAACAGTTAATGACAGATATCTTAATATAAGGTAGAGGTAATTAAAAACATTTCCATGTAAATTCTACAGCACTTGTATCGATTTTTCTTGATTTTTTTTTCTTTCATATATTTTGTAAGTATACATCAAGAATTGTAAAGCAAATTAGTATAGAGAAATTTCTGCAATTAGAGCAATGGTACTTGTTGATGTTTGAAATTAAATACTGTATATGATAATTTATTTGTATAGCTGTTTGTTAACGAGCTAATCAAATTAAATTTATTACATAAATTAATTTCTATGACTATTTATAAATCACTTTATTGGAATACAACAAATCAAAGTTATCAAAGCTAACCTTGTGATATTAATATACTTTTCTTAAATTTCTTAATTTTTTTAAACAGTGGGCTATATACAAGTATTTCAAAAATTGTTATAAAAATTTAAAATTATGTTTTATATTTGTTGTACTGTTTTTAGTCTTTTTCTTAAATTTCTCTACATTTTTTATAAAATATGACCTTTTCTATTAAATAATTTTTTTAACAAGTATTATGTTGTCAGGGCAAAGTGAAAATATTATTTTATAATAGAATTCCCATGCAATAATTAATGAAATTGTTCTCTGATTTCAGATTCTTTCAGTTCCTTGGACACTAGAAACTTGCTAGCTAGCTCAGCAGTTTATATGGCAGAATACATAGCCTAAGTCCAAAATGTTACAGATACGGATATTTTGAATCTTATAATAAAGACTGCTCGTTAAGAGACATATAGTCACGGTTGGGAAAATTTTAATTCGATTACCTTAAGAAGGCGATAAAAATATGAGTCTTATTAATTTTACATTAAAGCAAAACTGAGTATAGAAGCGTAAGGGAAAAGGGAAAGTAATTTTGTGAAATAGAATCTTAAGTAAAGTTGGTTATGTGCAATGCCGAGATGCTACAATGACAGCAAGACAGTGAGTTCAGTGAACAGCAACAATAAGCACAATACAGACGATATTATATTAACGCAATCGCATGCTTTCTCGATTGGAAGTCAATTGAATGCAGACGAAGATCCTCCAGTAGTTGAAAAATCACACAGACGGCTTCGGTGCGACCTTAGTCCTGTTCCAACAAGTACAAACTCCAATTTAAACATTAAACTTCTTGGTTTAAAGGTAAGCTTTCAGAATATACATTTTTACATATGTACATTTTTATCATGTATTTTTGTATTGTTTACAATTTTACACTTTGTTAAGTAAGTTTTATGTTTTTAAACATTAAGGTGTTTTTCCATGTTGACGTTCGACGCTCATTTCTAGCGTCAAAATAGATCATGTAATAAAACACGACGAATATCAAGTGTCAATTTTGATCACGTGACTTATTTTGACTCTAAAAATGAGCATCGAGCATCAGCATGAAAAGATACCTTTATGCTGTAATATATTGTGTGGTTGAAATAGATTCCATGTCGTTAAAAATTAGATTTAAAGGGTTTACTGTGGTATTTAAAATATTAGAAATAAATGTATTTTTAAATATATTTTTTTTTTATTTCTCATGTTGTAGGGTGATAAAAGTACTCGTCAGGATCATCAGGTGAGCACTGGATCTGGGGGGCACAGAGAAAAAAATAGAGAGACCAAAAAGAGAGCAGCTATAGGCAATACAGTGCGTGGATTCTTCTCATCTGGCCACAGCAGGCAGGACAGGTATAATGATGTCTGTATCAAAAATCATGCTTCTTACATTGTCATTTGTTACATTTTATTATTAATTTCTGAACTATTTTTTATTATAATCTATCAATCTCTTCTAACTAATTACGATACATTTTTTTTTAAATCTTTCAAGTATTCTGCTTCTACGAAATTCTATTATTAATTGCGCATTTATGTAACCTTGTTACTGTAGTAGATTCTCGATAATTTGAGGAAGAGTGGATATAAATTTGCTCTACACATATACTTACGAATGCTGCGTAATCTCAAAATTATTAATAAAGTTTATACAAGTTGCAAGTTGCTTCAGAAATAATTTTCAATAAATATTTTATACCTGTATATCCGATAATTTTCTAAGTAATATAAAAATTTATACTTATATATCAATTTTTCATCAATTTATGTCTTATTTTTGAGAAAATAGTTTTTGTGAAAATAAAAATATATTCTGAGAATTTAAAAGCATTAATATGTTAATTTAATCTATACTAGCAATATGTTGATTTATAATAGTATATTTCATAAACCATATCATTTTCATTTCATAAGATTTTCTATTTCTGGATATTATTAAATTTTACTAAACGTTTTTCGATTTTTGATATTACTAATGAACAGTTATGAATTATTTACATATCTGACTTTGTATCTGAGTTCTCGTTTGCTTAAGCTGTCAGTGTTATAATAACGACAGTAATGATATCGTTTTACGTTGCGCAGTTCTTTTACCAAGTACAAAACCTGCGCAACGACAATGTAACGATATCGTTACTGTTATTAAGACTTACAGAATAGAGACCGAGTTAGAAACGTAATAAAAGTGTGGCACAAATTAAGAATATTTGTATTTGATATGTGGGATAGCTTAATGTAGTACATTTGCGATTACAAAACTTATTTTTTGGATATAAAAGAATATAATGAATTGATGTGAATACAAAGTTAAATATTAATGTCAAAAATAAAAATAATGTATTTAATCTATTTAAACTAACATTTTAACTGACATGTTTAGTACTATTATTATTCAATTGAATTAACATGTTTAGTACTATTATTATTCAATTGGATTAATCTTCTCTTTCTCAATCATCGAGAGTATACTTAAATTATAATTACACAATAAGCTTGTTACGCAATATGACGAAAAATGCTTTATATAAATAAGTAGTTTATATTAATGTATCACTAACTATACAAAAATATATATTATGCACATGTATATATAACAGATTTAGAAATAACCAACGATTTCTCTATATTCTACAGTTTTGACCTTTAAAATTTTCCTTTTATACTTTTAAAGACGAAAAAAAGATATTTCATATACAGATATTAGATGTCTTATCTATATTTTCTTTTGACGAGTTTTGTACATGTGTATATTCAAACAGTAAATAAGATATGATCGGATAAATCGCCCAAAATTCTGATAGGGAAGGCATGACGTTTCTTATAGATGAGTCATTTAATATCTGTCACTGGAATACTTCTTTATACATACATATATACATATGCACGCATATTAAAACAAGTGTCTTAATAATTTAATAATGCTACTGGTTATTAACATAATATTTTGAACTTTGAATTAAATCTACATTTTTTCCTAAGATGTAAAATAAAGATATCGAATAAGTTAGATTGAGATATATTGTTTTATCTTATGTGAAATAAAACAAGTTTTTTATTCTTAATATATAATTATCTGTGTGGAATTTCAGGTATGAGACAAACAGGCAACGTTCTTCAGGTGGAACTGGCGGTGGCTTGTCTAGTTTATGTCCTAAGCTGGTGGCCAGTGGAGGCACTGGCAGCCAAAGTGGCATTAGTTTGGCAGTGGGCCACTTAGCCTCTCAAGAAAGCGGAGGCCCTTGTGCAGTTGTAACGACCCAAAGGATCCACGCACACAATCACAGACGCCAAAGAAAGCTATCTATTGTCACGCAGGCAGGTCCTAGTGCCAACACTACTGGTGATAGGAAGGTTAATTAAATTGCATTGGCTAAATTAACACTGAACCATCTAAACATTTATAGTATAATACGATTAAGAAATATTGTTATCATATGTTTCAAGTTGTCATACATTGTAATTTAATGTTTTATGTTTTATGTAGGTATTATCCAATATAAGTCGCTCCGCTAGTATTTCTAAAAAGCAAATTCGAACACAGCGACACGATCAAAGTACTGATTCTTTATCTATAACTAGCAACGGTCTTGCGACCAGCTCGCCATCTTCTAAAAAGAAAGTACTATCTGCCTTGCGTATCTCTGATCGATCATCTACCCAAAGTGTGAATTCGTCATCCTTAGATCATGAAAATGATCGTAGTTTCAGTGATGCTGAAGAAGCAATCGCAGCAACGGAGAATGCGTTTGCAACACCAGGTAAATTTTTCAGGATTAAAATAAAATTGTATAATATATAAAATTACTGACATTTTATTGTATTATATATAGGGTCTAGTTCTACACCTTCTACACCAATTAGTAAAGTGAAGTCGGCAAAATTCAGCAAGGATGAGGGAGCAAATGTGGAACGTAATATTCTCACAGAATGTGCCGATTCATCAAGAAACGCTGCAGATGTACAACATGTGATTTTAAATGAATTCGAACAAAAAAATATGCCAATAAAATTGTCTGCGGTACACGAATTATGCACAGTTAATCAGGAAAGTATTACAAATGATAAGCAAAAATCGTCGAGCTCTACCCTCAGCACCAAATCTATTAGTAATAGCGACCAAAAAGTTTTGAAAAATAGAAATAGAAATTCTGCAGAAAAAATGATTGAACATCATAGTAGTAAAAACATTGAAACAGCTAACATAGATAAAGATTTAAATGATACTACGATATCGACAGACATAGAAATGAATTCTATAGATGATAATAGTGAAGGTAAACAAGAAAAAAGTAGAAAATCTGTAGGGTACACGGGTAATGGTGATGACAGTATAGATAAAGAGACTGGAGATCCTTCGAATACCGTCAGAAGCGGTAAGAGGGAGAATTTAATGAGGATCAAAAGTAACGCAGGTTTAAGTGAGGAGGTAATTAAGAGTTCGAGGTTTGTAACATCAAAGGTACTGGAGGAGACGGATGCAGACACTAAGACGGATGTGGAAAAAGAAGAGGAAGAGGAAAGAGTGACAATATACGATGACGATGGCACCAGTATCAGCGATATAGTAGCGGCACAAGCGCTTCATGAATCGTTAAGTAAATTAGGTAAAGTTCCGCTGTTAGACACTGAGATGGAAGAAGTACAGAATACAAGTTTGCGAGACGATACAAAAATGAGGGAGCATCCTGAAAAGGATATTGTTACGCAAGAGGAAACGGTAGAAGGTTTTATCGGTCCATTGCTTGACGAAAATTTCAAAGCTGATGAGAAATTGTCGCAGAAGACAATGGCGATGGAGGACGTGCAAAATTTATTAATGAAAGTTAAGGTGCAGACTATCGAGGACGACGACGACGAGGAGAAAGCCGTTGGCATTTCGCCGGATGGAAGATTTCTGAAATTTGAAGAGGAAATTGGTCGTGGCAGTTTCAAGACTGTTTATCGCGGATTAGATACTCAAACAGGTGTAGCTGTAGCTTGGTGCGAGTTGCAGGTCAATAAGATATCTTTTTAAAAAATATATTACACAAAAAAAAATATTTTTTAATATATTATTTTAACATAAGTTAATTAAAGATTAAAGTTTATGTAGGTAATGGAAATAAAATAACGTTCTCATTTTTTATAGGAGAAAAAATTGAATAAAACAGAGAGGTTGAGATTCAGGGAAGAAGCTGAAATGTTAAAGGGATTACAACATCCGAATATTGTACGGTTTTATGATTATTGGGAAGTTACACTTACCCGTAGAAAATATATTGTACTAGTCACTGAACTTATGACATCAGGAACACTAAAAACGTAAGTCCTTCATTGATTATAGAGTTATCGTAATATATGTTTAAATGTTTGACTGTATGTATTTTAACTTTTTGCATTGTGTAACAGGTATTTGAGGAGGTTTAAAAAGATTAATCCCAAAGTAGTAAAATCTTGGTGTCGGCAAATCTTGAAAGGTCTAAGTTTCCTTCACTCCAGGTCACCGCCTATTATTCATCGAGATTTGAAATGTGATAATATTTTTATCACGGGTACCACGGGAAGCGTGAAAATTGGTGATTTGGGTCTTGCAACATTGAAGAATCGTAGTTTTGCAAAGAGCGTAATTGGTACACCGGAATTTATGGCGCCTGAAATGTATGAGGAGCATTATGATGAGTCGGTCGACGTTTATGCCTTCGGGATGTGTATGCTTGAGATGGCTACTAGCGAGTATCCATATTCCGAGTGTACAGGACCAGCACAAATATATAAACGTGTAGTATCGGTAAGCGTACATTGCAACATTAAGTTTTTTTAAATTTTGGCGCGCAGTTTGAATAACTACAAAAATATGATATATATGCATGTACATATATAGGATATAGATAATTCACTGGGAATTGTTTAGGCAAAAAAGATCTAGCTTTGACCGTCATAGGCTTGAATATTCTTATACTTAGGGTTTAATTCTTGTCGGTTGAATAAAATCTTATTATTGGTTATACACGCTACCTGCAACAAGCGTTATTGTTCTTACATATACTGGTTATTGCGAAGAATATTACTAAGGCCTCAGTGGTCTAATGGCTTAGGAAGCTCGTACGAATTACAAGAGGTCCGGGTTCAAGTCCCGGCCGAGGTAATATTTTTCGCAATAAATTTATTTAAGGTTTTTTTCAGCACATTGTCAATTTAATTTAACTTGTGATATTACTGCAGTAGTTTAATTGCGTAATGCGGGGTCTACAATAGAAGTCGTAGCTGTCGTAGAGTCTTAAGTCGTAAAAAATTAATCGCAATCGAATATGAGAAGAATAATCGACTATGATTGGTCAATTTTCTACGACTTAAGACCCTACGACCGCTACGACTTCTATTGTAGACCACGCATTAGATAGAGTCCGGAAAAATTTCGGCGCGCAGTTTGAATAACTACAAAAATATGATGAATATGCATGTACATATATAGGATATAGATAATTCACTGGAAATTGTTTAGGCAAAAAAGGTCTAGCTTTGACCGTCATAGGCTTGAATATTCTTATACTTAGCATTAAATTTTTATATCAGTGTAGTGCAATTCTAGTTGTTTATGATAGTGATATTTATGTAGGAGAGACATAATTATGTTTCTAAATCTTATAAACATAATTTAATATACCATAGAGAAATGATACAACATTCTCTGAATATTGATTTGTTACGTAGGGTGTTAAGCCGCAGAGCTATGATAAAGTTGAAAATCCGGAGGTACGTGATATCATAGAAATGTGTATACGTCTGAAGAAGGAAGAACGACCACTCGTTAAAGATCTACTTAATCATGAATTCTTCGCTGATGATGTTGGACTGAAATTGGAGATGGTATCGCGGGATTCGGCGGTTGCAGATACCGAGCTATCGCGCGTTGAGTTCAGATTGCGTGTGCTGGACCCTAAAAAGCGCAGTAATAAACATAAAGAAAATGAGGCGATACAATTCGATTTTGACATACAGGCTGATAATGCAGAAGAGGTAGCGTTAGAAATGGCAAAATCCAGTCTCATATTGGAGGAAGACGCTAAAGCAGTGGCTAAGATGTTGAAATCACAAATTACCACTTTATTGAGAGAACGAGAGGAGCGTAAGGCTAAAGAGGAGAAGGAACGTTTGGATAGGGAAACTGCCGCTACAACCACAGATGTTGCAGCTAATGCCGCAAACGCTGAGAACTTGTTACAACAGCAACTGCTTCTTCAACAGATGCAATTGCAGCAACAGCAACAGCAGCAACAAATTCAATCTAATATCAATATTCAGATGCAAAATCCAGTCCCAATGCAATTGCAACAGACTCAAATGCCCATTCAACAACAGCAATTACAATCGACCGCTCAACAGGCTCAACAGCATAATTTACAAGCACAGCAGGTTCAATTAGTCCAGCAACAACCAATAATTCAACAGCAAACGTCGGTTGTGCAACCCCAACAAGCACAACAAATACAATACCAACAGCAAATACAGCAGCAGTATCAGCAACAACAACAACAGTATCCTCAGCACGTCCCGCAAAGTTTGAATGCGAATTCTCCACAATGTTCTACTCCGCAAAACGTTCAGGCTCAGTCTCAGTTTCCACAGGTCCCACAGCAGATGCAACAGCAACAGCAGCATGTTCAGATACAGCAACAACAGCAATATATACAATTGAATCAGATGAGTGTTCCACAACAAATTCCTCATCAAATGCAGCAACAAATGCAGCCACAGATGCAGATATTGCCCCAACAGCAGCACATGCTTCAACAACACGCACAACAACAACAGTATGCAACTCAACAGCAACTCCAGCATGTTCAGCAGCTGCATCAGCATACCGTTAGTTCACCACCTGTTCAGAATCAGCAATATTATCAACAGAGCGCTACCGGTTCCTCGGGATATGTATCAGCAGGTTCATTGTATCAGCAAACCATGCCACAACAAATATTTCATACATATACCACTTCTAATCCTTCCGGTCACGTAGAAATCTTATCGTCCACCCAAACTGCGACGCAAATTTACTCTCATACGAGTTTACCTGCAGGCACGGTATCTGCAGCCTCGCAGTCGCAATACATCCCAACGGCAGGTCAAGTTCAGGCATCTGTACCGTCGGGCATAAGTGTCAATAATACATCGGCTGTGACTCATATGCAAAACGTCCCGACTTCGACGATTCCCAATATACAGAGCGCGCCTACTTTACTCAGTAATACCGGTCCACAGTCTCAATCTCAACAAAATATTCTCGTGCAAATGCAGTATTCACAAAACACAAACATCATACCTAATTCTATTTCAATAACACCCAATATGACAAATGTCCCAGCACAATCGTCTACTAATCTTCAGCAGCAACATCAACATTTCCTTTCGAACACGGATCAATGTCCGACGACTGACAGGTCTTCCCTGGTAAAACAAGATACAATGGACTCGATACAATCTCTTCCGCCGGATCAACCAATTAATTTACAGCAAGATCAAATTGTTGCCACTGCTTTAGTCGCAACGGGCGTTGCACAACAGACTGTAGCGTCAAACGATGGGTAAGGCAAGATAAAATAAAGATGAATAAATAATTACGAATAAAAATTAAATATTTTATTTTTCAGAGTTACGCCAGAAAATTCCGAAAGCGTCACTGCTTCCGAGAGAAGTCGAATAAAACGTTCTGGAACTAAACGTAAGAAGCCGGGCATTAAATTAACAGTCTTATCTGTCAGTAGCGGCGAAGGACAATCAATGACTGTCGAGTGCCAGTTAGATACAAGTAAACAAAAGACTGTTACCTTTAAATTTGATCGAGATGATATGGTACCTACAGACATTGCCAACAATTTGGTAAGGATATATCTCGGCATCTATTTACTTTGGGTGCGTTCCGCTTAACGTTTGCAACGCTCGCGAGCATCATTTCCTTATCGTTTTCAAATATTAAACAAGAATGAAATGATGCTTGCAAGTGTTGCGAACGTTCAGTGGAACACATTTTTATATATTACTTTCTGTCTCATATTATTTACTCTCTTTCTCTTCTTCCTTAACATGTTTAGGTTGCTGAAAATCTATTGCCGCAATCTCAATGCGAGACATTCGTAGAATTAATTGAAGACATTGTTAAACAATTGCGCTTGGATCCCACACGTACCTTACCTTTGGTAGCACATGGTCCACCTGATCAATCTGCTGGTGGAAGTCCGGTTACGAGCAGACGTCCTAGGGATCGCGACCACAGTCTCGATACAGCTAAGGTATAACTTTAGTAGCTACATATTAAAGAATAAGTTAGACATTAATATCATCATTAAAAGTGCAGCATATGGTGTAAACAATATTTACATCATATTTTGCAGAATTCTGTCATCAATTTCTTGATCACTAGACGCTATTTTACGCGTGGAAAACTTTTATTATGTACTCTTTAAATATGCAGATGTGTCCAAGACAATGCTTCGCATAAGTAATGTGATCTTCTCCTTAAATGGATCAATTTTGTATTTCCATTTAAAATCTATAAATCAGGATAGTAATATTATTATAAAATAATATAGGGGGCTTTATCTGGAACATATTTTCAATATAAAATCAAAGGTGTGCATATAATTAGTGTATATGGTTTTGGACGCAGCAGGTGAGACATGGCTCGCTAACACGTCAAAGCAGCCACCGATCGTCGTACAAAGTCCACCGTAGACACCGTTCGGTGAGTTCATCGATCCCACCGTCCCTTCTCCTGTTTCTCCCGCATTTCAGAGTTATATATTCGTGGACGCTTACGCATCTCATTTTTGTTACACTTTTAATCAATTATGCCCAGATTCGGACATTTGTTAGGCCATTATAATTTTATCTTGTTATAGGTTTACATTATGTATACAGAAACTTAAGAAAGTTTTGAGATTTAAAAGTTTTTATTTTTTTGTGAAAGAGAGAGATTCCGATTTCTTTTGTAATATAAAGAAGTGAATACTGGACGAATGATTTTGAAAAAGCTATGATTGAGAAATCGATTTCCATGAATATTTGTTGAAAACCTCAGAATATGTATATATATATATATATATATGTATATATATATATGTATATATATATATGTAATAAAGAAATTACATATTTTGTGTGCTGTATTCATTGACTGTATCGATTTATACATTTTTCTGCATATTTTTTTTTAAATTCTGCTTATTTTTGTTTTATTGAAATTTATTATTCTAAAAGAGTCTTTATTATAGAAATTATAAATATAGGTTTTCAGAATATTATAATAAGAAATAATTCGTTATGTTCTCGTAGGTTATAGTCCACTTAATGCTACAAATGCTTTGAAGCATTTTTTGATTGATCAATTAGTGAAATTCTTTCGTCTGATTGGTCAGTTAAATGGTTCTGAAGCATTTGTAGCACCAAGTGGACCGCACCCATAGACAAATATATTTTGCATCATAAATGTTATCGTAATAAAGATTTAATAAGATACGTTTGGTTATATATACATATATGTATATATATTTTTTTTTTCGTAAATAAGAGTAAGAATGCTTTATAATATATTTTTCAAATATAATTGTTTATTTTATTTAAATGGTTTTGTATATGTAGATAGTTTTCTATAAAACAAATTTAATAATAATGGATATATTTTAAAATTTATAATGTAAAATTGTTGATATGTTCATTCAATTTGTGTGTCGCGCGCGCGCATGTGTGTGTATACATATATTTACACAGGATATTCCGAAATTTGCGGATTAAAATATTACAGTAAAAAAAAGTTTTTTTCAAAAAATTGAGCAAGAAGTTAGGTAAATTTTATTTTAAATAATAGTTTTATTTTACTTTAAGTAATAGTTTGTGAACTATTATATATGACCATTTACAGATTACATTTAAAGTGCGCGCTTACTTATACTATCGTATATGCGATTCGTGGGTATACGACCGTCTAAACGTAATCTGTAATTGGCTTTATTTAAACTTTTATATCTCAAAATTTTCAGAAATTTTCTTATGGTATTTTGATTCGTGAATTTTAGGACAGCCTGTATATATTGTGTATTCGTGCGCGCGTGCGTATGTGTGTATGCAGGTCTCTTGTATTGTTTATATTATATTTATCTCTCACAAATACATACACAAACATACAATGATTTGAAATAACAATGATCATTTTATTCCTTTCAGAGAGACGAAACTTCAAACACTTCTACTCCAACGAAATTGTTGCCGATCGAACAGATTATTTCTCATATTGCCAATACCACTTTGGAGAAGCAACAGGTCGCTCAAACTCCTGATAGTCATGCCGGTGCCGAAAATACGTCAGCGGAAGCTTCCAGAAGATCGTCCACATCTACACAAAATACTGACACTTTAACACCTACAAATATACCAAGTGACCCAACGGAGAATCAAGAAACTATCATTTCTGCAACGTCCGCGGAAACAGTTATGGAAGCACAGCATAATATTCAAGATGATGCTAACAATTCGGCCTTTAAATCTTATCAAGCGTCTGCAACGCATACTCAGACTCAAATACAGGATACAATAATGAACGCAAGTCATGCGAGTGAGGCATCAAAAGAATCTCAAGAGCAGCAAGATGTAGACATAAAAGAATCTGGAATAACTAAAGAGATAAATGCGTCTGACATTGTCGCAGAGGTATCGACTTTGACAGTACCGACGCCACTGCGTAAAGTTTCTCGCTTCTTAGTTAGTCCTGTGGTCGAACAAAAAAATATCGCGACTGAAGAGGAATCTTCTGCTGTCGGTGAAAGCATAGATCGTACAAATATCGCAATGTCACAGTCAGCATCGCAATCTGTCGCGCCTGTTGCGAACGCGGAGCTTATATTGAAAAATAAGGAACACGTGGAAGCGAATGTTTTAGAAATCCAGAGTGGAACGATGCTCGAGCCAACTAGCAATAATGAAACAATTGTTCAGAGTATTCCGTATACTATGGAACAGACAGACAGCACGCAACAGATTTTGCAACCAGGACAACAGTCGATCGGACTGCAGCAGAATATTATTCAAATGCAGACTTTACAGCAAGTGACGGGACACGTGCAACAAACCACGACTATCGGACAATCGAAGCAGCATACCATAATTGTTCAGGGATCTACGATAACGGCGCAGCAAACTTCCCAGCAGATACCTCAAACTGGTATGCAGCATTTCGTGCCGGTTAATTCGCAAGAGTTGCAGCCTCAGCCGCTTCATTCGAACGGAATACCTCAAACGCAGGCGCAGTATCCAAGTCAAGCAATGATACAACCCGGCGTTGTGATGCAACCACCACAGCAACAAATTCCTGTGCAGCAGGGCATAATGCAGATGCATATACAAGCGGAACAAATGCAGGCCCAACGTCCAGCGGTGCAGCAATTTATCCCGCAACAAGTGCAGCCTCCGACACAGCAGTATGTGATGCTGTCAGGCCATATGCAACCGGTACAACCAACAACTATGGATGATCGAAATCGCAGAGTGCCGAGTTTATCCGCTACGTCCAACACGTCCAATGTATCCTTGGACTCACAAATTTTGGAATCATCCAGCATAGCTGAAGAAAAGAGACAGGCCATGAACGCAACTAATATACCTGTAACGCACATGCAACATGTACAAGTCATTCCACAAGATGTTGTTGGTACAATACCGTTGCCGCAAAGCGCCATAGAAGCTACTCAACCTCCTCATCAAAACGTGCAACATGTTCCGGGAACTTTACCTCCAGCCATGCAGATACCTGCCTCTGTACATCCGGTCGTTGCCGCAGATATTTCCGCACCTAAAGTCGCCATTAAGACGAAAGAGGTGTCTTCGACGCTTCCAGATCTCGCACAAAATTTAGCAAACATACTTTCCAATCCGAAATCCAAATCTGCCACTCCTCATCCTCTAACCAGCCACGAACCAGCCGCAGTTCCTAACGTTGCTGTTGCCACGTCAGTCGACCACAAATCTGTCCAATCCGAGCAGTATTTTCAACCTATACAACCGGAAGCGAGTCAGCTGCAAATTCAACCTGTTCAACACAATTATCAAGGGCAGATCGTGCATCAGGGATATCAGGGACAACAGAACTTTCAGCAAGCATTTCAGAATCAACAGGTGCTTCACCAGAATCAAGTACAGTCGATACCGCAGTCAATTCCGTTAACAATCCCTCAACAAATTGACGCTCAATCACAGATGATGCAATCCATTCTTCAAACTGTATCAAATCAATCAATTACTCAAGGAAAATGGATTGTGACTAATCAAACTCCTCTACAGCAGCCATTACGACATATACAACCAAATCAGTTGCAATCGCTCCCAAATCAATTGCAGTTACAACAAATTTCTGTGCAGCCACAAATGCATCAGCAGATTATGCAAGACCAACAACACAGTGAATCTTCCGTCGTATTAGATCAATCACATTTACATTTGAAACTTCCAGAACAACATCCAGCAAAACCTTTGGAAATTGAGAATCCGGAATCTTCGAATTTAAATAGGTATGTGTATTTACTTATTCTATTTGATAACAACAATACATATATTAAACACTATAGACACGGTACATATGTTAAACGCTAGTTTGCATTAAGTTTACTTTATTATTTCAGTATACGTCGTACTAGTTCCGATTGTCAGTTACTTACATCCGAAAATGAGAATTCCAGTCACGATGTGACACCTGAACACACTCTTGTTGAATCCATCGATTCTACATCGATTCTGCAACAACAGTTGTCGCAACCACAGCAACAACAGCAGCAACAACAGCAACAGCATCGCAAACTCAGTCAACAGAATTCGTTGGACAAAATGTCAGAGATAAGTTGCGGGAATGTCGGAAGTGGTGCAGGACCGCAAACTATAGCTGACTTGCATCAGAAACTTGTACAAGTGACTAGTCAGCCATCGGAATCGCTGAACGTTGGTACACCACCTATAAGTTATCCTGCCACCCCTCATAATAATCAGGTGGTTGGAGGATATGACGCGTATATGCATTCTTTGCAACAGAAATTGTTTAATATTGGCATGCCAGTTTCATCTGCGAATGCCGCATGTCCGTTATCTCCTCAAACAACCATACATTCCTCTACTATTCTTACCGATACGCAAGCCGAGACAACTAACGAGGGTTCCACCATAATGCAAGACAATTCTAACGCATTTGCACTGTCTCAAAGTGTAAGTTCTCTATGGTATATATAATACTTTATGCGCGCAATTGATGATTTTATTTCTTTCATAAATATCCGCATAAAATTTCTTTTTAGAATGTGGAATGCTCCCTTGATAGTCCGACACCAGGAGCTCCCACAGGAACCGAAAATATGAGTCCGAGCAAAGAAAATGTGAAGATACGAACTCAAAGACCAGGATCCCGTTTGCAGGAACTAGAACAAGAATTAGCAAAAATTCATCATAGAGGTTCAGTTTTCGCAGCAGCTCCAGTTCAACCTTTAACGCCACCTATATCAAACGTACAAACACAACAATCTGTACAAAATTTGTTAACAACCGCACAGCCAGTATCAATAGTACCTGTGGCTACTGTTACTTCTAACATCGTAACATCGCGATCTGGTACTAATACTCCAATTCAGGCAGAACTCCAAGACATTACTAATGAGGTAATTTTCTACATTTTCGAAAATACTACATTATTTATGCCTTTATTTTTATACGTATTGCCTTAATTAGTTTGATGTCACACTTTTTTTCTAAAACGTTACAAAATTATAATAGAAATCGTTTTATAATATATCTGTTTTTCAAAATAATGTTGGAATATTTATCTTGGAATAATAATGTGGATGCAGAAGGCAAACTCTACTCAACCTGCTAGAAAAGTATCAAGATTTATGGTTTCCAAAGTTTCGGGTCCGCCTGTTCATAGCAATGCTGCTATTAATCAACAACAAGCTACTGACGCTGTAAGGTCTCAGTTACAACAAACAGAAGAATTAAAAATTTTAGAACGGCAAAATGTTCTTCCTCATCATATAGATGATCTACATGGTTAGAGATTTTACTTAAAAGATGAAACTTAAATAAAATACATTATTATAGTAATAAATATATATAAGAACGTTTTTATGCATCAAAACAAATGATATATTATTTTCTAATTATAGGAGTATCTGCACAAATATCTTATAGTCGAGAAAATTCTATTCCGCCAACTGTACAGGCAACTCATGGTACTAACATTTTAAATATTGAAGTAAGTTTCTTTGTATAACATTATATTAAATAAAAATATAAAAATTGTAAAATAAATTATTTTAATAAGAATAATAGAGTTAAATAAAATAATTTATTGAACATTACAGTCTGAAAAAGAAGAGAGATTTGTGGCTCTTACACCGAGTGAAGAATACCAGTTACTTATAAAGAGGTAATATTATTTAAAATATAACATTTAGAAACCATAAATTTATTTTTTATTTAACGAAAGATAAAAATATATCTAAAATGTATTAAAATAACTAAAAAGATAAAAATAAACTTCAAAGATTAATTTACGATTTGCCAATTTTTTAAGGATGTAAAACAATTTTTATTATGTATAGACAAACTTTGGAACTAGAAACGTTGCAAAAAAGACATAGAGAGGAGTTGGAACGTTTTCAACAACAGCAGCTACAATTGCTTATTCAACAACAGCAACAAGCAAGTGCGCTTCACCATCAGCATCATCCGTTGCTTTATCACACGGTTGCAACAAATATCTCTGGTCAGTAGTACAAATTAATTTCATTTTATTATACATATATATGTGTTCTTATGTGTACAATGTATACTGATTGATTGTTATTTTGCTATTTGATAGGACCTAGAATTCCAGGAACGGAAGATTATCTAATGTTTGGCACAGCGCCGCAGACTCCACTGCAGAAAGGGCCGAGTAACTATCCGGATACGGATGAGACTTTACGGCTAGCCATGCAGAAATTAAAGCAGCCTCCACTGCAAATTCAACCGCAGCAGGCATCGGCTGGAATACCGCATGCTTATGTTATCCCAATTCCAGTAGTGCCTTCTGAAAATATGCAAAGTGTAGTTTCTCAGCAAGGTAATAACTGTTCGAATGATGTATCCGAGAGCATTGATACGACGCACAGCACGGTGGTTGGAAATCCGACGCAGTACCAATTCACTCCTATATTATCAGAGGGAACGAATATCCCGTCAACAAACGTCGGATCGTTACCTGCATCCGCGCCTTTACCGATATCCGGCGCGACAAGCGCCTACATCCAGTATGAGGGCCAGCCACTACCGAATTTTCAGACTTTCAGCTGCACGCCCCATGGCGGTTTCTTTTTGCCAGCTGGCTATCGGCTAATATATACGCCGCCCACGACTCAATCTCAGCCAGCGACACCCGCCACATCTCACGTGACAAATTCTTCACGTGACGATACGCCCCCAACGGCGGAGCTGCACCACTCGATCACCGCCGAAAATTCAACGGTTCCTCCTTCGCATTCGGATCAATAACGTAACATTCGGCTCACACGCTTCTATATTTTTCGGTCGATCTGCGTTCGTTCTTAGTTTAACGCTCGGTACTTTATAGTGCAGTTTCGTATCGTTATCGTCACGAGTGTAATTCGAATATATAATTTGCTGTGAAATGCGCGCCCCATTGCTAGACAATATAATAAAGGTGCGAAGATGGATCGAAAAAAAGAAAGAAAAGAACGTGAGTGAAACTATATATAATGTTTTTCGATGTACGACGCACTTGCGTATATTAAACAAGATATATCAAATATTCTCGCTATCTGAGCGTGTGCATGATATTGCTATGATATGTGCCTCGCAGCGGAAGTAAAAGCGGAAAAAGTGGGAAGATACTGCGAAGAAGCGATATATATAATATATATAATATATATATGTGTATATATATGTATGTACATACATATATACACATACATATAAATTTTCCGAATGCAACGCAGGAACTGGAGATAGAGGCCTTTACATGTACTGTGCTTCAATGCGTTAAAAAGAAAAAAAGAAGAAAAAAAAAAGAAAAATCTTCCTCCGCTGAGACCTCCAAGGGATTCTACTATTGCCCGATTCCTTTAGTAGCACAGCTCACATTAGTACAGGCCTCCACTAGTCTTATGATCGAAATGGCATATGGCCATTCTGCTCGGTATATGTGTATAACTGTTACTGTATGCTGGATATGTCAGAAAAAAAAAGAGATCGAATGAGAAAGAGTGCTAGGTAGGGACAGGGGCAAGGGGCAAAAAAAAAAAATAAGAATCAGAGAGAATGGAAAGGAAGAAAGAAAGGAAGTGTATGTAGCTTATGCGAGTATGTATGCGTATAATTGTGCGGGTATGTGTATGTGTGTGTTGGAGGTAAAAAAAATAGGCAGAGAGAAATATGATTAATATAGTCACTGTTATGCTTTAATGTATTTCTAGCGATTTTGCCTATTTCAATTAAAGAAAAAAAGTCATGTGTTACTAGTTAGCAAACCCATATATATCTTTCGTTTACTATATTGATAATTATCTTCTTTTAAAGCTGGTAGTAGCCGTTTTATCTACCGTTGTTTATTTTGATATATATATGATGTAATTGAGATAAATTATCCGATGCCATCTGTAGATCATTGACAAATGCGCCTGTTGACAGTTTGACTATTAACAATTTAATCAATCTAAGTGATGTATCACTGTCAACACCTTGGAGAAACGTATTAAAAATTTCCATTTTAGTTCTTGGTAATTTGTGACACATCATTTCAGATAGCGAAACATTCAATTATAGTTTTAATTCGATTATAATGACTCCTGAATATATTATACATTTTACCAATAGATCGTTATTGTTAGTTTTTTAAATCGTTTATGGATTTTTCGTTTACATTAGTATTGTTTAATAATATCGAAAATTGTTCGTAATTATCGCACGGATCGGCTATCTGTATTGTTATACAACTGTGTGTCGAAGGAGAAATGTTTAAAATTATTCGTTCCGACACGCGACTCGCGTCTACCTTGAACTTGGTGATTTTTGTGCTGAGATTAAATCTCCTTTTAAATATAAGGCTTTTTGGTGCTTTTTATATATATATATATATATATATATATATATAACATGGACTTCAAATTAGATTATTTTATATGATTATCTGAATGACAGATACTTATGTAGGTGGTGTATCTAATCGTCATCATTAAATATAATGTATGAGTTTAGTAGATATTAGTTTAACAGTTTTTTAAAATTACAATGAAATTTTTTCAGTAATTCATTCATAAACGGCTACGTACCTTTTCTCTTTTTTTAAATATTGATGTTGTATTACATCTAGGAAATCTCAGTCGTGTAATTTGATATGAGAAATGGCTGTTTATTATATCAAATCTTGTTGACACCTAAGAAATACGGATAGCAAATAGTTGATAAACGAAGCTTTATTTGTGAAGAATGGTTCTTAATGAAATTTCGCGCGAGTATTCTTTAGTCATGGAAATATAAAATCGTCAGGCTAGAATCTCTTGTTTTTCTTCGTATTTTTCTCGTCTGAATTATTTTTCGAAATAAGTTTAGATACTGTTTTTTTTTTGGCAGCCAATGTGATTCGTTCCTAAGCTTGAATTTTTGAAGATCGAATATCCATCGAGTCTTCTTCCGGTAGTCAATATTGTTAGTTTCTGCATTGCATTAATAATTATTCTGCTTATTGGAAATAATACATTTTTTATGTATAAAATTAATAGTTTCCTTCCAGAATTGTATTGCAATAAAAAATTTGAGATTTCAAGCAGCAGGCATGATAGTTTTAAGTAATTTAAGTAATTTCACAAACACAGAAAGGAACAATTACGAACATATTCTTAAATAATCACAATTTAATATGTATTAAAACAATTTGAAAATACAATTTGGCTATAGAATATTGCTTTTTATCGCAGGGTTTGTTTAAAAATTCTATGTTACAAAATAAGAATATTAATAAATTTATTTTAATTACCAAAAAGTTTTTAGTGCTATTATATGACAATTTTAATAATACAATATTGTAAAACAAACAAACTTTATTAAACGACCTTTATCAAAAGACGTTAAATGTAAAAATTACTTCAATGAAACATAACGAAGAGAAATAAATATACGTACAATACAGATTGGTTGTCTTTTTCCACTGTGATATCATCGAATTAATATCAAAATAATAAAAATGCTGTTTATTATTCATATTTTTTATTATACAATAGATAGATATTATGTACAATCTTAATATATTATAATATATTTCAGGAATATCATCGAATCTCTTTTTAGAACTGTTTCTCTTTTTTCCACGTACAGAAATTACTCCTTTTGGCTATCATCTTTGCAGAATTCCTTTATGCTGTAATTATAACAAGTATTACTACCAATAAAATAATTGTAAATGTTATTTTACTAGTATCATATTTTATAAAGAAAAATTAAAAGAAAGAATTATGTTATTGATTATAATTATTAATTATAATAGATAAAAACTAATAATACAAACATATAAAAAAAAAAAAGATGGGTCAAACAAAGTTTGATTACAGATAATACAGACTGTATTATTCTAAAAACTACTAAATAAAAATAAACCATTTTCTCTCTCTCAAGTAGCAATTTTCTTGTTACACAAAGAGACATTTTAAATATATTAAAATTGAATTGCCACAATCTTGGGTGAATGCAACTTAAAAATTTCAAATATTCTATTTGTATCCTGGATGAAGAACTTGAGCGTTAAACATTATTATACTTACTGTTAGATATATTTAAACAGATTGTAAAGCATCACAAAGATTCAAAATGACTTCGTCTTCGTGCGTAAGCCCCCAAACAGGCGAAGAATCCGACAATCGCTATAGTTAACCCTAAGATCAATGCTAGAGTGTCACCGAAATCAAAATTGGAAGCCATTGCGACATCAAAAATGCCGAATATGATAAGTATAAAATACAACCACATTTTTCTTGTAAATGATAACTATATATATATCAATGTGTATATATATATATATAAATATAAATTGCAAGATTGAATTGTCACAGCTCTTGAATTGTCTTCTTGCACTGTCGTTTGTGCGTTGTGTAATTAATATAACTCGGTATCTCTTTTCAAATTAAGTAAGTTCGTCATCAGATTGCAAATAGTTGCGTGTCAAATCATGTTCTAACGTTTTATGTTCGTCACCGATAATTGCGTCTGTCGGTCCATCTAGCACTTTGTAAACACGAACATGGCGGCCAAATTTAACATCGATTAATTATCGAGTAGTCTCGCATGCGTGGAGAATTTCTCGTTCCTACAATTTAGATCTGGGGCTCTATTCTTGAAAAGAAACGTATACGAAAGTCTAGGGAAATGCTACAGTATACGTTACGTATACTATAGTATTTCGTATACGTTTCTCTTCAAGAATAGAGCCCCTGTTCGCGTTTTTAGTACTTTTTGCACTCAGCATCTTCGCTTTCTCTCTTTTCAACGCCGTGCATCCGATTTGCGTCGTATGACGCACATCGAATGAAGTGTGAATCCAGCATATTTATCTTGTTTTAAGTGCATTTTTGGGGAGCAACAGATCCTTTAGCCCGGATTCTCATACGGGCAACAGCGCTTTGATACAGAGCGCTAATTGGTGAAAAGCCGGTTGTGGGGGTAAAATTTACCCGCATCACCCATTTTTCACCAATCAGCGTTCGGTGTCAAAGCGTTGTTGCCTGTATGAGGATCCGGGCTTACCGTTTGTCACTAGGTCAACTAGTGCAACACTTGCAATTCAATGCAAATCAATTTACATATTTTCAGTTAATAAATAATTTAACTTTAAAAGGATTAAATTATTTAACCCTAGAAATATTACAAACCGAATTGCGTAATTTTAAAACGATATTGGTAATTTACTAGATCGAGTGTACTCGCAACTCGCAACGAGAATCGCATCATATATATTGGCACGCCGCGAAGATGGTTATATTGGCTACACTTGACTACTGTCAATAGAAAACTAACCTCATAAGCAGCCTTATATTCAGATGTGAGTAAACGAGTCTCTTGAAAAGCTAAGCACACCAGTGAGTCGAAAGAATGGCCGGTTCGGCGGCAAACGTAACGGTGTCGAGCATCTTGAAGAACAAGAGCTCGTTCGACGATGAGCCGCGGAAGAAGAGCAGAGAAGACTGGCGAAAGGCGAAGGAACTTGAAGAAGCGAGGAAGGCTGGTACAGCCCCCGCGGCCGTCGACGAGGAGGGTAAAGATATCAATCCGCACATTCCGCAGTACATCAGCGCGACACCGTGGTACTTCGGTTCTCAGGGTCCCACTCTGAAGCATCAGAGACCACAACCTGAGAAGCAGAAGCAGTACAGTTCGATAGACGATTGGTACAATCGCGGGGTAGATACCTCGCGAACGGCTATCAAGTATCGTAAGGGTGCTTGTGAGAATTGTGGCGCGATGACTCACAAGAGGAAGGACTGTATGGAGAGACCGCGTAAGGTTGGCGCAAAGTACACTAATTTCAAGATAGCGCCGGATGAATTTACCCAACCCGAGCTGTCTATGGACTACGATGGTAAGAGAGACAGATGGGCCGGTTACGACCCTTCTGAGCACAGAGCGATTGTCGAAGAGTACCAAAAGATAGAAGAAGCCAAGAGGCAGATGCGTGCCGAGAAGCTCAATGCAGAGGAAGAAAACGACGAGCAAGACTCGGACAAGGACGAAGATAAATATGTAGACGAAGTGGACATGCCTGGTACAAAGGTCGATTCTAAGCAGCGCATTACTGTAAGGAATCTCCGGATTCGAGAGGACACGGCCAAGTATCTGCGCAATTTAGATCCAAATTCTGCGTATTATGATCCAAAGACCAGATCTATGCGTGACAATCCTTATGCAGGTACAGAACGTGAAGTGGATTTCAAAGGTGAAAACTCAGCTCGTTTCTCGGGAGACACGCAGCAGCATGCTAATGCACAATTGTTTGCTTGGGAAGCGCATGAAAAAGGAGTCGACGTACATTTATTGGCTGAGCCTACGAAACTAGAACTATTGAAGCAGGAATATGACAAGAAACGCGACGAGTTGAAAGATAAGGCACGTGATGGTGTTATCGAGCGTTACGGAGGTGAAGAGCATCTTCAAGCACCACCGAAGGCTCTATTATTAGCACAGACTGAACACTACGTTGAATATTCGAGGTACGGTAAAATAATCAAAGGACAAGACAGACAAGTGATAAGATCCAAATACGAAGAGGACGTTTATCCAAATAATCACACGTTGATCTGGGGTTCCTATTGGCAAGATGGAAAATGGGCTTACAAGTGCTGTCATTCCTTCATAAAAAATTCATATTGCACCGGAGAATCAGGGAAAAAAGCAGCGGAAGCAGTGAGCAACAGCATACCAGATAAAATACCATCTATGGAAGAAATGGGGCTAGATAAATCAAATACAATGGATGACAATCATTCCCTCAATAGCGAATCTTCGTCCGAGGATGATATGAAAAACAGAACGGAATTGCAGAGTAAAGCGGCTAAACGAAAATTGAAAAAACAGAAACGAAAAGAAAATCGTAAGAATAAAAAACGGAATAATGCAGAAGCTGAAGACAAATTGAAAGAAGCGTTGAGAAAGGAAGAGGAAAATGCAGAGCAAGCAGACAGGATGTTGAAAGTAGACGAGAGGAAACGTCCGTACAACAGTATGTATGAGACAAAGGAATTGACAGCTGAAGAGATAGAAGCATATCAAATGAAACGCAAACGCGACGAAGATCCAATGGCCTATTTTCTTTAAAAATAATGTTTTATAAAACAGGACACTGATGTTGTATATATGTTTATGTGTAAAGCTTGTAATATTTATTTTGTATTATTCTACGAAAATACTAAAAGGTAGTACTTTAATGATACTAATTATATATATATATATATTAATTCAACAATTGCTTACAATTTTTTATTATATAATTCATTGTTCCTAATCTAATCTTCATATTCAAATCTTTCTAAGAAAATTAATAATTTTATTTTTCATGTCACACACACAACAGATATCATTGATTAAGTTAATTGATCGTTTCAGTTTGGAAGGAGTTGGGTCCATTTCTATTAATGTAGATTAATTAATTTCACTGTAACTTATGGTTTCTGCACACTTGACGCGGAAATGCTTGCGGCAAAATTCGGCGCGATAATCAATGAACATCTTAAAAGCTGTACGCTTATTGGCTACCGCGTTACAATTTGCCGCACAGTAAGTGACTAGAAGTTTACACTGCTCGGAAATGTGCTCAATCATAGTCTTTCCATTCTTTAAAGGAATAGCTACGATTGACCAGTTTCATAACATCGACATTATAACCCCGGCGTAAATCGATTTGTATATGTATAGGAACAATTCATTGGCTACTACAACTTCATTGCGCGACAAACAATTTCGCGTCCAGTGTGCATAATTAACCATAAGTTAAACTGAGATTAAAATTAATCTAAATAGGTATCAGTCGTTTAATATTACTCGGAATTAGTCGTTTAAATTTGGCCAGAATTGGTCTTAAATTCGCAGAAAAAATATGAACTTATATAAAACTTTGTATTTCCGCGCCTCAGGAAAAAAGTCATAGAATTATCGCTTAGAGGGCATTGCGTGCGCTGGAGTATCTGAAATATGTGATAGTTCGGCGACTCCTGATAATATTTAATCGATGACCAAGGGAAAAGCGCTAGACTGCCATATTAGAAGCAGACCGTGACTTTAGACATCAAATGTCTTCTTTCCCTGAGGCTTTATTCCCACGATCCACGATATGATGTTTCGCCGTGTTGTATTTTCGTGCCGATGAGAAGTGTACAGTTTGTGGGTGTTCTGTACCCAGCATGTCGTTCTGTGCGTCTCACGCGTCTATCGTACGTTCCTTTTAACTCGCCACTCTGAAAATGAAATCTTATTTTTTAATTTAACTAGGAAACCGCGTGTGAGTTAATTGCGCTGCTAGCGTGTCGCATAACGCGCCGAAAGGAAGAAGAAAAGTAGAAGAGAAAAGGAAGGAGTATGTTTTTTGTTCGGAAGTTACGAGACTGGCAATGATTTGACGTTGAAGATGACATAAATCTGCGCTGTACGTATTTCTGTATAAAGGTGGAAGAGGGAAAACAAAAGAGAGAGAGACAGAGAGAAAGGGAGAGAAAGAGAGAGAGAGAGAGAGAGAGAGAAAGAGAAAGAGAGGAAGAGAGAGAAAGGAAGAGATGTGTCGGCGGATAAATTACTACAATTTGCTTAATAGCTAATAGACTCAAAATTACTGGTATGCTTTTACGATTCACTCACCATGTCCGTATATGCGACGATACTGCCTCTCATCTTCCTGGGATTATTAGGTAATGTGTATATATATAGTAATATTTTGTTTAAAATTTTTATTTTTTGTTTTTCAAAATCTTGTTCTCAGAAGATTTAAAGGAGCATGGAACTTTTTCAGAGAGTAAGATAAAGAAGAGAATTTTAGGATAACTTTGATTAAACTCAGATTAACTTAATCATTGCTTAATTCAATTGGCAAAATTGCTTGCTGCACAATTTTTAATTATATAATTTGTATTACTAATCTAAGCTTTTTCTCTGTATATTAAACAATGAAAGATTAATTATTCTATTCATATTGACAAAGTAATATTGTTTGACAAGATAAAAACCGATTAAGTTGTTTAGAACTTGGTCCAAGTTATTTTTATACATTGTCACTGATTATATTCAGAAGAACGCGCGTGCCAGCTTCTTTAATTCAAATTAATTCAAATTTGAATAAAGTCAAATAATTGCAATAATTTTGCACTTTTGCATTAGATTATGTTTATAAATGATGTTGCTGTCTGTCGTATATACTTGCCGTTTATTCTTCAATTCTCTCTGTGAATTTAAAACTTATCCAGCAATTTGTTCCTATGTTCAGTTACATCACTGTTTTTGCTTTGTAAATTGTAGACAGATGAATAATAGAAAACAGTTTGCAAACAATTACAGTAGCAGTTTGAGATTTTTTTCTGACTACTCAGTTAAACAGTGACCAAGTCCTATATGCTAAACTTTGCGCAAGTTTGGTATATAGGCTAAGTGTAGTAGCAGCTATAGCAGCTTTATACATATACCTATATCTTAGTTAAATTATAGATTCATTTATGTGTGAAGATAAACTCTATCCTTGTCTACATTTTGACAGAGAAAATATAATATGATATATTTTAAATAAATTAGATGATTGAAAGAGCAATTAATTAAAAGAAACTGCAATTAATCCTTTTTAGATAAACAAAACAATTAATATAATTTATTAATTAATGTTAAATACAAAAATAATAACATTAATAAAAAATAATAATGTTAAAAACAAAAATTTTGATCTATTATTTTAGGAATTACGTCTGCAAAAGATATTAAAGGTTCAATCTTTTGTGAATTTTATAATGAGACAATGTGTGCAGAGAACGAACAAGAATGTTCAGGAAGAGAAGAATGTGTCCAACATGATCCAGATAAACGTAATCATTGTTATGTAGTATGGATACAGAACAATACTACTAAAGAAACAACAATTAAATTAAAGGTTAGTTATTTATCTGGTTAATATTATTTACAGTACCCTCCATAAGTTTGGGAACACTCTACGTTTTATAGGAAAGCCATTACATGACAGCGATCTATACATGTTTTTGGTTTAAATACTTTGTAAAACATCTAAATGACGATAAACATTTATCTAGAACACCTACAAGCCTGTATATGCTGAAAATATGTTGGACAATCATTTCACAGCCTCGAAGCGCTCAAGATTGAATTTCGCGCTTTGGTCTATTGTTTATATGTATATTGTCACTTGTTTTACAAAGTCGTACTTGTTTTCATTGTATATACACAGGTCATTGAATTCTAGTTTAACGTTTTCTATAAAAGTGGTAAACTATTTAAGTCGCAAGTTGATTTCAGATTTCGTAAAAATTGTAAAATGGTTCTGAAGAATCAGATTTCGTATGAATCACATTTTAATTAAAATTCCATATTTTAATAGCACGTTATTAAATCTTTAATTGAAAAAAGACGAAATAAAAGTACATACGTACGTTTTTCAATTAAATAATTATTTGCAAACCTGTAAAACATAGGGTGTTCCCAAACTTATTAAGGGTGCTACATATTATATATACAGGGTGTCAATTATGTACCGGGACGGTCAAATATTTCGACAACTTCCAACATTAAAAA
>NW_017298597.1:185689-185929 GCF_001594075.2 Trachymyrmex cornetzi | reverse complement strand
TTTTTTTTAATGTTGGAAGTTGTCGAAATATTTGACCGTCCCGGTACATAATTGACACCCTGTATGTATATATACAGGGTGTCCCAAATTTTTTTGCCAACCACTTTTGTGTAGATAGAGCGAACTAAACTGAGTCGAAAAGTCCACTATCATTTTGCAATTTTCGCAGTAGTTAACAAGATATTAATTACTAAAAATTGCCAAATATTGGTCTTGAATAATTTTTTACTCAAATACTAT
>NW_017298597.1:178128-185550 GCF_001594075.2 Trachymyrmex cornetzi | reverse complement strand
TAATTAATATCTTGTTAACTATTGCGAAAATTGCAAAATGGTAGAGGACTTTTTGACTCAGTTTAATCCGCTCTATCTACACAAAAGTGATTAGCAAAAAAGTTCGGAACACCTTGTATATATATATAATTTATTGTAATCTATTCAAGTCTATGCATAAGCAATTAAAATGGAGTAGCTTTTAAAGAGAAAAAAATTGTTTCAACTAAACCGTATATTAATAGTTAA
Source organism: Trachymyrmex cornetzi (assembly GCF_001594075.2). NCBI lineage: Eukaryota > Metazoa > Arthropoda > Insecta > Hymenoptera > Formicidae > Trachymyrmex > Trachymyrmex cornetzi. The sequence goes on along the minus strand of NW_017298597.1, from coordinate 185,322 downwards.
ACAGAAATATTGAGAACTTTTATATCTCTAATTATTTTGTAATATAAAACATCAACTTTAGAATTTGATTATTTTAATTAATCCTAAGGTCTTAAAAGTAAATTGCAATTTTCTTTGAATTATCTCATATTGCTTTTTTGTTTCACTGTGTGAAAAATTAAATTACAGATTTTACTCTTCTTGTTGAATATATTTTCTATGCATATTATTCATTATTTTCAGGGTTGTTTTTTAGATAACACTGATTGTTATGGTAAACCTTTTTGTGTAGAGAATAATATGGAAAGAAAAAATGACTACTTCTTTTGTTGTTGCGATAGCACTATGTGTAACCAAAACTTCTCTTGGGTTCCACAACCAACCATTAAGTCTACAGAACCATCCGTTATTCATGGTATTCAAATATGCATGGTTTATTTTGTATTTGAAAATAAATTTGTGTCTTGCAATACACTTGTAATAATATTTAAATAATTATCTTTTCAGAATTAGAACCTATGCCTAATGCAAAGCAGCAAGCAATAACACTTGCCCTTTTAATAGCAATCCCTATACTTCTTACAATTAGTTTATTTTCTTTTTGGTGGCTCTATCGTCGTCGAAAATTGGGCTATTTTAACGAGGTTGTATTTTGAGATTATTACACAATTTTTAAATGTATTATATAATTTATGAAATTTATATAAATCTCTCAGATACCAACGCTGGAACCAGTACCATTGCCACAACCCTCACCTAATCTAGGCTTACGACCAATACAACTTCTTGAGATCAAAGCTCGAGGTCGTTTCGGAGCAGTTTGGAAAGCCCAATTTAAAAATGAGATCGTGGCAGTTAAAGTTTTTCCCATTCAAGATAAGCAATCTTGGCAGACTGAACAAGAGATTTTTAAGCTTGCACATATGGATCACGAGGACATATTACACTTTATAGGTGTTGAAAAGCGTGGAGATAATCTACAAGCTGAATTTTGGTTAATCACGGCGTATCACGAAAAAGGTTCATTGTGCGATTATTTAAAAGCAAACATTGTAACATGGCCTGAGATGTGTAGAATTGCAGAATCCATGGCAAGGTAACAGTTATAATAACAACGATAATAATCTGTTAGGAACGAAACAAAATTATATGTAAATTGAATAAAATAATATTTTTACTGAGTTATTGTTCAATCTTTAATAAAAGCATTTTTGTTATCAGAGGTTTAATGCATCTACATGAGGAAATCCCAGCTAATAAAGCAGATGGCTATAAACCAGCTGTAGCTCATAGAGATTTTAAGTCGAAAAACGTTTTACTCAAGGCTGACATGAGTGCCTGTATAGCAGATTTTGGCTTGGCGCTTATTTTTCATCCGGGAAAACCTTGCGGTGATACACACGGACAGGTAATGTATATATCATTATGTATTTTATATTGATGTGAAAATAACTATAATAACTATAATAATTTATAGGTTGGAACGCGAAGATATATGGCACCAGAAGTTTTAGAAGGAGCAATAAATTTTACTAGAGATTCATTTTTACGAATTGACATGTATGCCTGTGGGTTAGTTCTGTGGGAATTAGCTTCAAGATGTACTGTACAAAATGTACGTAATATATATTATGTATAACATGTTTTACAGAGAATATGCATTTTTGCTGAACTGCGAGCTCTCAAGACTAGAGCTGTAAATATGGTTTGGATATGTGGATATCGAGGAAATGATTACCTGGATATCCTATATCCGATTTCTTGGGTTACCTGATCCTTCCATTTGGTGGACGTCGATATTACCCAGATAATCCGCATTTTAACATTTGAAAAATTGTGTTTATTCAAATTTGTGAATTTTCAAAATCTGAACTATCCATTACAAGAAATTGGAAGAAAACTGAAACATATCAGACTATGATATGTCAAAATTTACTTTGAAGAATGATGATAAAAATGCGGCTGCACATGAAATCTTAACGAAATGAAAACTGGATATTATTTTCGTATTTTTAAAATGTAGTCACGCGCGTGCATACGTACACGCGCGCGTGCACGCACACACACACAATGACTAAAATCATGTACTATCCATCTTACAAGTTAAGCGCGTGTCAAAAGATACTAATTATTTTTGTTTCAATATTAGGGACCAATAGGAGAATATCGACTACCATTTGAGGACGAAGTTGGTCTCCATCCTACTCTAGAAGACATGCAAGAAAGTGTCGTTCATAAAAAAGAGAGACCGCTCATTTTAGAAACTTGGCGCAAACATCCAGTAAGTAAAAATGTACAGAAATATTTATTTTAATTCACGACAGAATTATTAGAGAAAGTTCCCTATTATGAGATAGGCGCCTAATATGAGATAGCGGCGTTTCTGCTAAACTAATAAACGTTATCTATCTATTGGTTCCACTATGAATTTATTGCTCTTGGATTGAAAACTATTTAAATTTATTATTAGATCATGCCCGTAGTCATTGTAAAACAAGATTTTAGAATTTGGATGTCTTCAAGTTTTATTGAAATGAGCCTTTAAACCTTGTTTATTATTTAATAAATAAATATTTGGCAATAAATTCTTCATGTAGTGATAGAGTAAGGCTGTACTAATAGAAAATACGGGATATGTTGAATTGTTTAATTACAGAAGTTAGACTTGATGATCGTAAAACTGCTAGTAATAGAAATTTTTTTTTATAGCTGTACAAAGAACAATTTTATCTAAAAAAAAAAATAAAATTGAATATACAGTTTTTTAATGTTTATAATTGAAATATGTGTTATTTCAGGGATTATCATCAATTTGTGATACAATGGAAGAATGTTGGGATCACGATGCCGAAGCACGCCTTTCTGCCTCGTGCGTAGTAGAACGAGTTGCTACTCTTGGTAGAGCTCTTGTATTAAATTCAACTACTTTGATTCGTGTTGATAATACCAACGAGATTATTACTACCAAGGAATCTAGTATGTAGTTAGTGTCCATTAATATAGTTTATTTTAATGGCACAACCATTTTTTGTATCATAATTTTGTTATACGTATCAATGAGGAATGTTGAAACAATAGAAAAAAGACAAGCATATATCTCCGATTTTATGTTTTACTATTTGAATAATTATTAATTTCTCCTCTAATGCTATACAAGTGATCGTTAGTTACATCATGGCATTTATCCTAATAAAAGTATATCGACTACACATTACATATTTTATCTTTTCCAATGCCTCTTCATGCATTGGAGATAGATTCACTAACATTAAAAAGGTTTGTGAAATTGACAAACATTTTTTTAATGTTTAGAAAATGTAAAATAAAACACTATGGGCAAAATATTACACAAGTAATTGTAAGGTGAATAAGAAAAATTTAAATAGGTAAAATTATAATTATTTGCTGCCAAATTATATATCAATATTACATTTCATACACGTAGATCTCTGTTTTAAAAATGTAAATAAAAAGAGCGATGTATCTCATTTTTTATTAATCCTTGCAATAACTTGCAAATATCATGCGAGAGAATGTAAGGCGACACTGCTTCCATTTAGCCAAGAAATCGTGAATTACATGTTTAGTGAAGAACATTTTACGAAGATTTGATATTGGATCGTTCGCACTGAACTCCAAACTAATCATGTAGAAAATCAGCGTCGAGCTTGTGTGACTATTCTACCCACACAGTAAGATAAAAAAAAGATCTGCGGGATTTCTTTAACATATCTTGCTGGGAATCATAGCATTATATTGAGAGCAATCGAGAAGGAGAAAAAGGGAGAAAGGGAGATGTATCTGGAGCATACTTTTTAAATATAATACAATATAATCACACTGCCATATGTGTATGTATATATATATATATATATATTCTATATATATATATATATATATTCTAACCGTGTATATATATTTTTAACTATAGCGCCTAAAGTACCCTTAGACTGTGTCCTCTTTAATGTGAATTATCTTTATAATTTTTATATATTTTTTATCGAGATTTTCTGAATATTCAATATTAGAACACTTCAGAGATATACTTATAATGAACTAGAAATATCGTAAGAAAATCGCAATATGTTTCGAATATCCAGAACGATTTTAGTATATCTCGCAGATTTCCATTGCTGTATGGGTAGATGGCTTTATCCAAATCCAGGTATGGATTTCTATACAGATGGCAAATCCTTTTCACAGTAAACGTATCTAACTGGATGTTATTCGATTCGAAGCTGATCAGATAAAATTTTATGAAAGTTTTATTATCTTAAAATTAGAAATCAATTTTGAATATTCAGAAGAAGAAAATAGAGTAAATATAATTTTCATTGATTTTTTAAATAAAAAAATAAAATCTTTGACATTTTAACTTAAAAATAGTCCATTGTTAAAAAAAACCACTGTTTTCACTTGTCAATATATTGAAAAGTATGAATTTTTAAAATGATAAACACCAATCTGTGAAAGACTACGTGCGTTTAACATACGATACATATAATGTATCATTTTATCCTTCTTTGATATTCGATGAACAACAAGAATAAAATAATCATCATTTGCATCACGTGTGAAACGAACGCACTCGTGCTATTCTTTTATGAAAGAAATTTAATACACAGAGAACTTTTCTTTTCGATCACTTTTGTTATTTTTCCAAACCATAATTTATTTTATTAAATTATTGTAATTAAACTTACAACTTATAAACGAATTTCCTGCAATCTATTCATAGACACACGTAATACTATAAGATTTTAGAGTGATTTCAAGTAAAGTACAATTAATTTAATCGATGATTAATAAGAAATATCTGTAGTATTTTGTTAACATAGATAGACATTTTATTGTTTGACGCATGAAAAGAAACAATAAAAATCCTATTGTGGGTATTTGTGGTTAAATTAATCATCGATTATGTCAATTGGAATTTGTTTGAAACTCTGTAGCAATCGGCTTCTATATTCCGCACTTTTTCTGTGTTTTAAAATAACTTTCAAGCGAATTTGTATATTCAGATCTTTTCTTGTTAATCACAAAAATAATTTGAAATGTTATAAGTGAGGTCGTTCAAAAATGAAACCAAGAGAACTTTTCTCATATTTCGATGATACTTGACACTTAATTAAATAAACGCGTAACGAGATAGAGAAAAGGTGAAGAAATTACACTATAAAAGAATTATGTAAAATCGTGAACGTAAGTGTAAAATTTATACAATTTTGAAATAATTACATACAATGTATAATTTTCATATATTTAGTTTTACTTGTTCATGTAATTTTACATACTTTTCTTTTACAGAGTAGAAAGGGCTTGGATACATTTTGTTTATTTGGAACTGTCATTATTCTTCAAAATAAAGGGTATTAATATTTTGAGATCAGTTTTTTTATCTTGTATATATTTATATGAATTTTATCGATTTATTATTGTAAATTTTAAGTAAAAATATTTATAACGAATTTGATTAAAAATATAATGTAATATTCTATAGACGAGACTACGCCTATCTATTTGAAAATTGTGATGGAATACGGAGTGTTTATTTTAATTCACACATATTTTCTCAATGTTCTTTGGACCAATAGATTTTTATTTGACATATGAGTTGTATCCCTAAATGTTTGAGGAATAGTTACTGACACTTAAAACGCGCACAATGTAGATGCATACGTAATATGTGCCACACTGACATTCCTCATTGATTGTTGAAACCATGCAGTAACTTATCCCAATCGCAAAGTATACCAAATAAAATTCAGCGAAGCATTTTTCCTGTAAAGCCACATCATGTATATCATTATAAAATGAATGATGTAATCTTATTACCGGGACTTGAACGTTAGCATTACTTATACCCGAGACGAAGACCGAGAAAATGATTGCTGGGTATAATAGAGTGCTTTATATGTGATCAATTTTTTGGAATTTAACGGCATACTGATTTGAAATAGCGATGGTGCTTAACCAGAATATAAATGATGTGCAGTTGATCCTACTGATTACTTCTCAGGCATAAATAATGGTAACGTCTTGGTCCTGTTTATTACAAAGTACCTGGTAGATACAATCGAATTAATAGATTGAAATTTATTAAGATTTTTTGCACGAGAAAGAAGATGTGAGCATCTTAATTTTAATTTTAATTTTATAAAATGCTATATTATTAAGTGTAAAATTTATTTTACAAAGTAGAATACTAATCGTAAATTTTACGTGGCTCTAATATATTTTTCACCTTCTTATATCCTTACTAATATATATTTTATTTTATCAAAGCGATCAGCTTAACGTTATATTTAATATAAATATAGACTGTCGAATGCGTTTTGTTTATGAGTAGAGATAATTAATACGTATGTAATACGACATAACTAAGATAATATAGAATGTAAATTATTCATATTTACCAGCGGCACGTATGTCGCAATTTATCGAAAGGAGCAATGAAATAAGTGTTTTTATTCTAGAACCCAAAACGACAATTTCAATATATAAATCTACTGAAAGACACTGAAACACTATTGTAGTCTTGTTTTACTGCTCTTGTATGAATATGTTTATTATATATTGATAAAAAAATATAAGTAATCGCAGTAAATCGATGCTTTTATATATTTATTCGAAACTATACATAATATTTAAATAATTAGTTTCTCAATAGTTGAGTAATCCTTCTTGAAATTGAAGATTTTAAATCCTCGATAATCGGAAACATAAGAGCGTTAGATATTACACGGTGCTATCATCTCATTTCCAAATATCTCAAATTTAATACTGTTTATCATTTGTTAATGGTTTTTTGAACTGCAGTTAATAATTTGCCAGTTATAATATTCCTGATAAATTCGAGATAGAAGAATCCCTTTCCATTTTTGACCCCATAATCTTATTCGAAAAGTCCATTTTAATAATTAATATAATTTTTCGGATTACATAATACAGACGAAAGTAACCATTTAAAAGATTAGATATGTATAGCAGTAAAATATCTTTGTCCGACAACATTGTATATTTGTATGTACATATTTATAAATTGCAGTTAGTTTTGATCTTTGTTCAGATCCTTCTCAGTCAACAATCAAATTGCATATTTATATTTTAATTAACTTGTATAAAATACAAACGGCAAATTAATATAAGAGCGGAATAATAATATACATACATATATTATATATATGTATGTATATATATATATATATATATATA
>NW_017298597.1:177181-177598 GCF_001594075.2 Trachymyrmex cornetzi | reverse complement strand
AAAGTCAACATTTCTCCCTAAAGAAGCAATTAGCTGGTCTTTTGGTTCGAAGATACTTTTGGTATTACGACCTACGGATTGTAACTCAACTATACTAGAGTAGAAAAAAGAAGAAAAAGAAAAAAAGGAAAGGTCATCAGAAAAGAAGAATTGATTAGATCTAACAAGCATTACGAAGAGCATTTTAAAATTATATCCGACTGTATTACCATCGCCTATATACAAAATTTTAAAACGCTCTTCGCAATGCTTGTTAGATCTAATCAATTCTTCTTTTCTGATGATCTTTCCTTTTTTTCTTTTTCTTTTTTTTTCTATTCTAGTATAGTTGAGTTACAATCCGTAGGTCGTAATACCAAAAGTATCTTCGAACCAAAAGACCAGCTAATTGCTTCTTTAGGGAGAAATGTTGACTTT
>NW_017298597.1:158763-175467 GCF_001594075.2 Trachymyrmex cornetzi | reverse complement strand
GGGGGGGAGACAAAGAAGAAGACTGAAGGATACGAAAATGAGAAGAGAGGCGTGGCGGTGGGCGGTAAGGGAGACTGAACGGAGGGTTAGTGACGGCGAGGGGAGAAAGATGAGAGTGGTGCGAGGAAGAGAGGGAAGAGAGAAAGAGGGATGGATGGAGGGCAAAAATGATCGAGATTTTAGGGGAGTAAAAGCGGCACGTTTACGCTCTGCACTCCGCCTTCTTCCCTGTTCGCATCATCGACTCTCTCTCTTCCATCCCTAATCCTTGCTACCGCGCGATGATCGTGGCAGTGGTGGTGGTGGTGGTGGTGGTGGTGGTGGTGGTGGTGGTGGTGGTGGTGGTGGTGGTGGTGGTGGTGGTGGTGGTGGTGGCGGTGGTGGTGGCGGCGGCGGCGGTGGTAGTAGCAGTGGTGGTGGGTGGTATGTCTTACCGCAACCTCGCCTCTATCTCCGCTCATCCTTGTCCCTCCGCCAACGAGGCGACCAATCCCCACTCCACACCCCTCTCTTAACGGGTTCTTCCCATACCACCCTTGGCGGATCAATGATGATTCCAGCACCCTCCGTTGTGTGGCGCTAACGTCGCCTAAGCGCCGCTCAGTCCGAACTCAGGGTTCACTCAGTCCACGAACGTTTGCCACGAGACTTCGATCTCTCACACCGCATCGCACACGCTATCTCTGTCTCTCTTTCTCTCTCTCTATTCACCCGCCTCGTATCTCTTTCTCTCTCTGTCTTTTTCTCCACTTTTTTCCTTTTTTCCCGCTTGGCGGACGGAGAACCAAACTGGTGACCGGGGAGGCGCGCGTAGTAACCGTGCATCGGTCTACGTCAACGGAAGTCTTGTCGTAGTACCCTCGTGCTTTCGGTTACTTCGACCCATATAACCGTCGTGCTGCGACCCCCGTTCGTCCGCTTCGACCGGCTGCGGATCTACCTGCGGCGCAGCGAGGTGAGTGGGCGACCTATCGCACGTCTACCTTTACGTCGGTCTCTCTACCACCGAACGCGAACCTCAAATTTGCCTGCCAAATTCGCGCAAATTTTCAGACACGTCTCAAGTTATGCAAAAGTTTCGAATACTTTTTACGGCAACTTTGCTACCTCCATTTTTATTCCTTTTATACTGGAAAATTTTCTTTTCTTTCTACAAATAAAATCTGAGGTTTACATGCCGTTGCGTTCAAATAGCTCATTAAAATAGCTGGAAGTGTTTTCAATATAATAGAAAATTAAAATCACTCCGTATTCTTGAAATTGCGACAGCTTACTTATTTATTTAGATTTATTAAGATTTTGCACAGAAATGTAGGCATAAATAAAATTCATTTTATATATATAACTTCAAAAGATTTTCGATTAAACTTGCATGATTTTTCGATATTAATTAGATTAATGAATGCAATAATTATGCACAAATTTTAAATAACTTTGATACAAATTTAATTTAGACCTGTAAAAATTTAGTTTGGATCTATACATTATGAGAATTACATTGCAGATTACATTAAACTTTTAACTTTGAATAGCGAGAGAATGTTAAATGTACGTCGATTAACACAGACATAATATTATTATACTCGTAATGTTATAACACGGAAGTAATGCAGCGAAGTAGAGCTCTAAAGAACTCTTTGTAAGAAGATTTTATCTTTTTTAACTAAACCCTGCACATATAAAACTAAATCAGATCTAGTCCATCCACAAAAGATCATCTCATGCTTTCAAAAAGAAAGTTATGCGTTATAGATTTTATATTATTTTTTGTATAAGCAGCTTGACGAGAACCGGTTTATCTGACTTCCGATGACGATGAGAAAATATTGTGATATCTGTACTTAGTAATACGATTTAACTTGTACAATTTCAAATCTAATGAGAATTTATATCTACAAGAAAATAGTACCGAACAATGTATTGATTATTATTATTATACATAATAGTAAATTGAGTAAATTTAATAATAAATTGAAAATATATGATTATTGCAAAGCTAATACATTAATTTTTTTGAAAGATTCACGGAACGTTATTGACTGATTTGCTTTTATAGCGCGCAAAATTCATTTTTTTTATATCGATAATACAAATGAGATTTATTTTACTGTATTTTGCCAAGTTTCAATGAATATTTATTAAATATCTGTTCTGTAGCGAAACCGGCATATACAAAAAATTAATTCACTGGAATTCTTGTTCCTGTGGTTTGCCTCATAAGGTGCTGTCACCTATTGGCAGGGACGTCCACTTAAATAAATATCCACTAATATATCCAACATAAATCCTATTTGAGCAGTTTTTGTACGACAGATTATTTTACTACGTTGAGAAAAAAGGGAAGGAACTTTAATTCAACAATATAATATATCTTTCCAAAAACTGTCAAAAGAAAACGTTTTTGACATTTTAAGTCATTTTATCGTTCACTGAAACAGAAAAGTTATGAATAGAATGATATTTTGAGATATATATATATATATATTAAAAAAATTTTTAGACATTTCTATATATAATCTAAAGAACATGTAGAGCTTAAATTTCCGAATTCCATTACGAAAGATATCACGAGGTTATCTTCATTGACATTTTTCATACTGTGGCGGTTTCTTAAGTTGTTCCTCCCAGCTTAATTCCTTTGCTGAATTATATTATAGAATGTATACCGAATTATATATTGTACTGCTTACGTTGTCAACATGCAACTACTCGAAGCCATGGCCGGGTGAAAGAGGCATCATGTAGATACACGTAAACATAGCGGCTTTGTGCGCCGGTAAGAACGCGCCGCAAAGTCCCCGACGAAAATTCGCTCCCGCGAGGATTCTGCTCATCTCAGAATCCCTCTCGTCGGCGAAACTTTCCGTATTCACTAACCGAATAACTGCTGCGACCAGGGCCGATCAATAGCGAAACCGTTTCAGTAAACAGCGAAAAATTCCGTATTTCTGTATTGAGAGATTGACTGTGTCTTGCCAGTATGGAAACCGGCTTTTTAGTTTCCCAGCATGCAAGATCCGCTCAAGTGAAACCTTGATACGCTTATTGTATGCAAAACGTATACTTGAAATGCTTGCTTATTTCTCATAGCATATATTTCGTAATCAATTTTATCAAATATATTTTCTTAATAAAAATTTACTGAAATGCTAGATTTGCAAGGTATCAGTCACAAAGTGATTACGACAATTATATATACTTATTATTTTATACCGATAAAAGAAACTTTATCGCTCTGTACTTTGTAAAAATTTACTGTCCTTTATATGTTTTGCCACTGGCGAGATGTGAAATTCTATGAGAGAAACTCGCAGATGCATTGTTAAGTAAAATGGATATGTAAGTGTGCATGTTGATGAGTGCATACGGAGGCAAGTAAATCTAGCGGTTCACTCATAGACTAGCTAAATTACTACTCGGATTAATTTGCGTATGAACTGATTGTGTACATTGACAAGCACTATTATGTAGAGATGTAACGTTCCATGAAGACGCGTATCCATTATTTGTATTTTCGAGGGAAGTAATGATAGTTTCGTCGAAGAATGAAAAAAATGACAGAAAAGCAAAACGCGAAATGTAGAAAGAACTTCTTTGAAAGAACTTCGTAAGAAAGGGCACGTGTTTAATTTTTGTTTCACACGGAATGCTCGGTTATGCAATTCTACAAAGAGCAGAATTTATGGAAAAATCTAGTTCTGCTGAAACGTTTATTTTAAAAAGATGTGGTTTGTGAATTTTCTAAGCTACAGCTTGAACAAACCACGATTTTTTTTTAAAAAGGTAACTTGTTCTTTTATATAAAATTGTTAATAATTAGCAATTGTATGATATTAAACAGACAGTATTTCTTACAACTTTCAAGCTTATTTATCAGAGATTTTTTTATACCTATCGGCTTATCGATTAATCAGGTCATAATTATAGGTTGTGTAGTAAGACAATAAAATTTAAATATTTTTAGCCTATTCCATACATTACACAATATTAGTAATTATTGGTTATTCCATATACACGATGCTGTGTATGACAAGGATTTATATTAAATATATATAAATTTTATATTAAATATATAATTTATTTCTAAACACGTCCCATTGTCGTCTACGTCCTAGATTTTTTGCGGAGAAGAGAAATGTCTCGCGTGAATCCCTGGATCGTGCTGGTCCTCCTGAACTGTCATCCTACTGGCCGTTTTCAAGCTATTTCTTCGTTTTTGCACATTAAGGGTCATAACGTGCGAGAAGGAAAGAATTAGAGAAATGGAGAAGTAGAGATGGATGAAGATTATGTCTACATGATTCATTCGGTTATGTGATTTATTACAGCCATGTGTTTTTTTTTACGTGATCAATCCTAATCTCGTAATCAATCAGCAATTCGAAAAGTCATGGGGTTCGGCGAGAGTTGATATTGCGATAGCCTAGAAGTCGATCTTCAGAGAGAACGAACAGCAAGTCGCCTTACCCATCCACATCATATAGGTATTACAGAATTCTCTACCTCTCCTATATTCCCTGAGGTATTTCATCTCATTGCTTCATATACGCACCGGTTTGATGGCGAAATTGGACCAAGAATGAGAGGCAACCCTTTAGTGCTAGAATTCGCAAAAACGTTCTCAGTACGTCTCTTGAGGATTAAACCTTCTTTCGTTCAATAATGACTCTATTAATTGCAACATATAGAAGTTTCTGCGTGTACAAAACTTCTTCGAAGAACTTTAAACAGTATTGGTATCTCTAACAATGGATACTACTTTATAACGTAAAGGTATCGATTACTACAATATATGTTTTGAAATAAATTTATGTTAAATGTACATAGAAATTCGTATAAACGCGTCTGAGAAAGCTGAAATAATTATATGCACTCACAGAAATAAGGATAATTTTATAATAAAGCAATTTCTTATATTTCTTATATTTGCTAATTACAATGCATATATATACATATATTATAATTATAATATATGAATTTTGTGACGATTAGTAATAGCGTAATTAATTAACATTTGACTCTCTATTGCAAAATCATGATCATTACGTATGTAACACGTTTGTTCACAAGGTTATAATTTCACAAAGAGTAATGATACTCGGATAAATCGCACGTGTCGCGCTAAATAGCCTATTAACGATAAATGGATATATCCTTTAGACAGCGCACCATTTTAATGGAATCGTGCGACGTTAATTAATATTCTACTCCTGCTAAAATCTGCTCCTCCGAAGGCTGTTCGCGTATCTATCAGCAAATTGTATTTTAGCATCTATTAGTGATGCCCTGCAACATCGTACAGCCGACTCAACACTAGTATCCGTATTAATACGACGAAAAGCAAGACGAGTGTATGCGAAGAGTAACAAAGGATCGTTGGCGAGCAGAAAATGTAGTTACTAACTACAGCAAGAGCGATTTAATGCTCTTGACGTATCGCAGTAAATTAAGTACAGCGATGTCCATAAAACTGATATACTTCTGTGAAGTAACTTAAGGAGCATCTCAAAAAAGAAGAATCATTATGAAGAAAATTAGAGAATTTATTATGAAGAAGAAAGTATATTTTTAATTTAAATCGAATTTTCTAGGTGCTGGGGAATTGCCTAGCTATAATAATTTAGAGATATTCTTCTCTATCCTTCATGTTATCAGAATTACAATCTTAGAAAGGAAGGTGTTCCGTGATTGACTACTTTACAATATGTTATTGAAATTCATTTCTTATTTCAATCGCGATCTTTTTGTTTATTAATATATTGTGCCATGTCCACTCTTCAATTATTGCACAGTAGAACCAAGAGGAAGAGCAAGGATGCGTTTGAACGGAAGGGAATTTCAAAACCGATTTGGTCTCCTGCGACGCTGGCAGGTTCAACACAGCAAGTAGTACACACATCGGAAAATTGTATAGCGAAGGAATTACGTGAGTGAAAAATTGATCGGAGGTTTGACAGCGTAGCTCGTCTTCCCGTGGGACCAGCCAGTCTTGTTCTACCTATTCTTCTATCTCGTGCATATCCCGTACTCGGTCACACGGAGATCTCTTGAGGAAGGAGGAGATGCAACTGCAATAAGGGAAAATACTTTCAATACTTCCCATCTCAGCACGTAACCTGGGAGGCGTGTACCCAGTGAATATATTATATATTTATCATATAGTAAATATAAATCAAGCGCTGTATAATTGCGAAACATATATGTATCTCTAATTCTTGTAGATATTTCTCTCTCTCTCTCTCTCTCTCTTCCTTTTTTTCATATATTTTTACTTAGCTTATTTAGAGTGCGACACATGAGATTTATCCAAATATCACATTATTCTTTGTAAAATTGTAACCTTGTGAAGAAAAGTATGACGTCTGTCTTTTGAATGATCATTTTTGGGGGATAATTCCAAATTCTTCTCTTTCACCGCTGATGAAAGATGCTATGTTACCCGAAATATGCGGTTTGCGAAATTAATTTATTTCATATTTGAATAAATTGTTTATATTAATACATCAATGTTAGTTCATTATTCATTTGGCACTATTTCTTCATATCACTATTAATTACTAATACGAATTTGGATTTTTAGTGTTAATTTGTAATTATATGATTTTACAACAGAGATGTCAAATGTTAATTAATTATGCTACCACTAATTGTCACAAAATTCATAATGTATTGTAATTATGTTACGCATTATAATTACAAAATACCTCTATAATTTCTCTACATTAAATACATAGGTACTATCAAATCAGATCTTTTCCAACTTACATTTTTAAACAAATGTTTATCTCTTTATTAAATGTAATGTTGTAGACTTTGCTTATATTATCAAATAATTAAATATAAGATGTTAGTTACAGTTGAAACAAGTTCTTTAAAAATTCATAAAAATGTAATATATGAAAATTGTAGTTATATTCATTCATTAGCTAACAATGTTTTAAATGTGAGATGCAACCTCGCTGTTATGATACACATATTATATAAAATCTATAGAAAATTAAATTAAGCAATATTTTAATTTTAAAAAGTAAATAATTAGAGTACCGTTTAAATACTCAAAATGTCAATTCTTTATCTATATATCTCTTCAACTTTTATTAGATCGATTTAGATTAATTCGATTAAATCAAATAACATCTCGAATAATTCGCAAGAGAAGATTTTCTTCAAATATTTTATCGTACAGGTTTGACATCACATCTTTTTGGATAAAAATATTTATTTTAATAGAGATTTTTTCCTTGATAAAAGCTAGATTTTTTATCTTACATTTTCATTGCCATTTATTTTTGAATTGAACTAGAAAATGAAGTAACAACTGCAGTAAAATGATCCGTTTTAAAAATGTATCCAAGCCAGCGCTTACGCGCGTTGCTTTTTATTGATCAAATATAAACTGGATGACAGCAACGTTGCGTACATTTGTAGAAGTCAGTATGTGTATGTTGGGAGACTGAATCCCTGGGTGGCAATGTATGTGAATAGACGTTTATTCTGTTCTTCCCACATGATTCCGTCCTCCTCAGCTTTGAAGTCTTCTCTCCGTCAGCCTCTCTGCCGGCCGGCTCGACGTTACCATCGTGCCACCAACTTTGTTATCTCCGGCTACGTCCGTCAACCCCGTCAAACGTTTCCGTCGCTTTGTGCAACGCGTCGAGTGGTGCCGTTCGTTCGCTCGTTCTCTCGCTCGTTCGTTCGTTCGTTCGTTCGCGTTTGCTGGTTTGCTTCCCTTAGCGTCAGCTCCCGATGGTCTGCCTCGTCGCCGTTAGTTGCCGTCGTCGCCGTCGACTCGCAATGGCTTATCCGTTTAATTAACGAGACAATGCCAGGCCCGCAGATTGCACGCGCTGGGTCTTCGCGTACCAAAAGCGAACAATGTCGTTATTGTTCCCTTACCCTTGCCACGCGCGCTCCAGTCCAATGCGCCCACTATACCGTATTTTGAAAAGTTTAACGGGCGTTCGAGTTAGCACCTCATTGCGCGATTGTTATTCAATGGGGTTCCAGTGCCGATCGTTGACTAGCAGAGATCATTTCAAAAAAATTCATTGAAAAAAAGGTACGTCCCTTGTAGAAAAGTACTACTGAGCACTAGGAGTATTTTGAGGCACTACTGTACTACTACACTAGTAGTAGTGCAGAAGTGTTCAGTAATGCTGAGTAGTGCTAAGATCTTCTATATATCCGCGTTTCGACAAAATACAAGATGCAGAAAACAAGTATATGCATCACAGAAACTAACTATTAATAACTTTATTTTTAAAAAAGCGCTTTCAGAGACTCTACGAGCACACTCTGATCAGGCTGAGAGTAAGTGATGGATTTCATTTACATATGCCTATTTATAGGGATCCGCGTCATTTTCTCCTTACGGAAAACGAGTCCATCTTGCGGCGGTACTGCGTGCCTCAAAATACTCCTAGTGCTCAGTAGTACTTTTCTACAAGGGATTGGAGCAAAAATAGAAGTGAAACATTTTTAACACATTCTTCATAGTTTGCATCTTAGTTTGCATGAAATGTGCTCTCATTTAATATTTAGAAACAAAACAAGCTTTTAGAAGCGTCGTGCGTTCCTTTAACTCTCATTCTTTTATTCGTATTCTAAAATGATCTTTATGATTTAAGAAATCTATGACCTAAAAAGCTTAAAAGAAAAAAAGGAGAATGAGAGAGAAAGAGAGAGAGAGAGAGAGAGAGAGAGAAATAGAAATAAAAATAGAGAACTACTGCTTTAAACGAAACTACTTACTTTTCTACCGGAACGTGCATTTTCCGCGCGACGCAATAAGAGAACCAGGCCGCAGCGTACATTCCGCAATTTTGCGTCTCGCGGGCAAAAGGGAACGTTCGTAAAAACACGGTCTCGTCCGGATTTCGCGGATGCTTTTGCGGTTGTTGTACGACATTGATATATCGCAATTGGTTTTTTTTCCGTTTTGCATTTATCCTTGTCGTCCCAAAAGAAGTTTTCAGATGAATTAAAATTTTTACTTGTACTGAACATCCGACAATTATTAGGTATGTTTGATGTTGACTCAGCTTATCTCACAATCAGTTAGATGTGCAACTTTATGAAGAAAAATATAAGAAAGATGAGAAAAAGTTTGTAAAAACTATAAAGGTTTATTTATCAACTTCTCGACAACTTTACTAAATCGATAGTCTACATTCAATAAGATGAATATAATAAATCTCTTTCTCTTCTTTTTTCTCTCTTTTCTCTATTTAACCGTCTTTATGACAGAAAGGAAAATTTTTTTCACCAAGCGGTTCTAATACTAAAAAGCAGATACAAATAATTAATAATTTAAAGAATTTTATGCGAATTATTTGTATCATCAGACAACGTGATCTGAAAAATAGTTCATCAATACATCAATTCGAAAAACGAAATATATTGTGTACTAAGCGAATTTTTATTTTCAAGGTAGAAACTTTTTTTTTGGGAATGAGAATAGCAATGTGGTAAATGGAAAAGGTATGAAGTGGTTACTACAAAGGCGAGTATGAAGGCGAAATTGCACGTTCATCGTATTTTTATCCACATTGTGGACCGCGCTGGTACAAAAGAGAAAGCGATTTTTCTGGATTTCCTCGATGCACACCAACAGTCGCCACACTGTCCGTTTCTCCTAGCGTAAAACCGCCCATATTACTGTTTGCTCACGGTTCAGTTTTACCATCTCCGTCCGGCGCGGAAATTCTTGATCACCAGCATATCTGCCGAATAAAATCTCCGCCAAACTAATGCACCATCGGGCTGTCTAAAATTTTTATGTATCAGATATTTTGCGTTTGTGTTTCTTTTTATTTGAATCAATTTTTGTGATGTAGAATATGTAGTTTAAGATTGTTTGCAGAAAAAAAACCTGTTCGCACCGGTTCTACATTGACGCGATATTCAATCAAAAGATTGTTTAAATCAGCGTAAAAGAATATTCGAAAGCAGTATTTGAATATAAAGAAATGATCTATATTATAATATAAAGTAGAGGAAAGTCGCCGATACTAATGTAGGTCTCGTAAAGTGACACCCCCTTATTTCTCAAAAACTAACTATTGCATTTTATTAATACTAATAAAGTCATGATCTGTTCAGCTAATTAAAGAAGTACAAACTCATAATTCATATATTTGTGGCTTATTTCTATACCAAATCAGCTAAAAACCAATTCTATGGATCCGAGAAAAAAATTCTTACGGTGTTCTTTTGCAAATTGCATAATTAAAATAATAATGACTGTAATTATTGATAATATTATGTCATTTTAAATGTTTATAATTTCATAAATTAGTTTTCTTTACAGAACAGGATATATCTTTATTTATAGAATAAGAATGTTGGTATTATTGCTTACTATGTCAGTTTTGGAGCCCATTTTGTCAGACGCTCACTTTTGCATAACTTACAAAAAACTTAATTATTGCAAAATTGCAAACAGTATTATAAAAATTGCTTATACTATCTGATAGAAGACACTTTTTACTTTGTATTTATGTTTTTGAAATTGTATTTTTACCTTTTGTTTAAGAAATATTGTCTAAAAATAAAGTGATATGTCGGTATCAGTGACCTTCCTCTATAATATATAGAAATTATATAATACATATATTATCTGTCAATATGCAACAACAGACTAGATAGATTGTAAAATATCTTGATTTTTATTTTCAAATTATAATTAATCAGAATTATAATCTCGAAGGAACAAATTATTTATATTTATATAATTATTAAATTATTATAGAATAATACAGATAATTCTGGAAATTATCAACAAGCAATTGTTGATATTTTTATCCAAAAAGTTTCAGTACGACGAAATATTTAATGGATGTCATTAATTGGGAGAAATATTTTAAGGGAGGTTTAACTTGTAATTATCAATCTATTTTGTGTTTGTTATTTCAATTGAGTGAATAAATAATTAAAAATTAAATTCAGTATTAATTACTTTTTAGTCGCCTTTACTGTTTCTTAATGATATTACTATGTATCGCATTATAAAATTAATTAACGCTTTAATATTATAATATAAATGACAAATTTACAATCATGTAAAGACCTATATCTAATTTTGAAATTTGTTTTATTATTTTCACGATTCCATCAGCAATTACGCGTAAAAGGTTTCCGCGATCTAAGTGCAGAGTCTCATTCTCACGCAATTCCATCCTACTGACGTCGTTTACTGTCGATGAAATCTGACGTAACGAGGAAAGTTCGATAGGTTTTAAGTCAACGACGAAAATACGTTAAGTTTACAGCCAAATACCGGTGGGAAAGACACATTAACGTTAGAGAGTGTCCGATAATAGGAAAAGTCTTTGACATTTGTGGGAAGTGCTCCGAGCTTTGGAGAACTATATAGCGTCCCTTTAGAGCATGTTTCGCACGAGTTCTTGTAGGAAATAGTTGGTGAGTTCTTGGTTACGAGTTACAAATTTCGATGGAGTCTTGATTGAATTCTCGATATTACCAATGAATACAAATGAAGATTTCATGCACGATAAATTTTCAAACGTATACATTTCAATTTCTCTTTTTGTGATGAAGAACTATATTGGTTTCATTTTATGTATTCTTCGATGCAATTATTTAATGTATACGATAAAGTTGGAGAAAAATAAAAAACAGTATGAAAACTAGATCTATAAATTCATATATACATTAAATAGAGTTTATCGCACCTCTTTTGAACTGCGATGATCGAATAAGTCAATTTGATTTTATTAAGTGATCTTTCTATTTTCACGGTAGAAAATCATCTAAACTGCATTCAAGTAGTTAATTTAACTTTAACGATCTGTGTTAAATAGATACAGAGATGACAGTCCATCTTCTTTTGCGGTGGAAGGGTATAAAGAGATAGGAACGGAATTGGAAAAACGGAGATCGTACAGCATTCGCATCGAACACTGAAAGTCTCTCTAGAGTCTCTCAATATTTCAGAAAGTTTTTCCGGGTAGGACCAACTTCACACGTCGACAAATGCTTAGCCTTGCTTAGCCGTCTTTATCCCCGACCGACGTTTTATCGACGACTGTGCCGAAGTTTGCTCTTTTCTTCTTTCCGCCGTTTATAATGGAGAAAGCTGTCGTTTCAAAGAGGCGTATTAAGCGCTAAATGTAAGCAAGAATGAACATTTCAACGTCATACTATATTTATTAAGAGTAGCACATATACATATATTTCCAGAGTCCTAAGTTTTGTTTAAAATTGGGTACGCTGCGTTCTCTCAGTGATACGCGCCACCAGGTTTATCGAAGTAAACTTTTACGCGACATTTCGATGTTCCGGTGACTTAAGTCCTTATCAAGTTTAGGAACGCCCAACAGACGGTTTTACAACTTGCGTCATAAACTGTAGAGGAATATGGGTCATAAGTGAGTCGGTAGAAGTGGAGCACATGTATATGACTTTCATCTTTCAACGTGGTGCGCTCGATGCTTCGCCTCAATGGTCGTGTTTTACTTGTACGACGTTTTTATGACTACCTGCCATGAAGATAGATAAAAAAAATCTGATTGTCTATCGTCCGTCGAATAAACGCGTCTTTATCCTTTTATCTCGAGATGAATAAACGATATATTTTATTTGTCTTATTCACTCTCTCGGAGGATGAGGTAAACGTGTCTCTCAATCCATAGTGCACATTACTACATCGGGAATGTTATTCCATTTTAATGGAAGCCCGGACTTTCAGGGCGCGTATAATTCAGCAGTTGTAAAATCGGTCGTCCTACCAGAATAAATGGTCCGTTCGTTCGGACAATTTATAAAATCCTTCGAAACCCGTAGTACCTTCGGGCCTTTTCTCGAATAACTGGGAATTTTATCAGCTGACTCGAGCGACACCGCCGCTGGCTACACATCCGTGCACATTTCATTTTAATGGCCGTGAACTGTAAGATTTCCCGCTAGTTGACTTCTTCTCTCGATTGCATTCGTCGTTTTGTCAGTAATGCGCTCCTAGGAGCTAAATAGAAACTTAACGTTTTGCACTTTGGTAATTTAATTTTTATCTTATTAATTTTCTCAGTTACAGGTAATTATAGGAAAGGTATAATGTCGGTGGTAATCTTGTTATATTAAGCTTATTATAAAAAATAGAAATTTTGTTCGAACAATTTGGACTTTTTGGTTTTCTCTTCAGGATTTATCATCGAGAGGAAGTGCAGTATAGTTTCGAGGCGTCTTGTACGTACGACAGAAATCTAGCTGGGTGTAATCAAAATAGCCGAAGGGCGAGTTTCAGTAAGCTGATCAAACTGTAGTGTAGTTTCTATCCGCACCGGTATATCCCGGCCGTTGGGTATCTCCCTTCAATTTCACTCCGATAACTTGTTAGCGCCGCTAACTGCTTCGTAAAATTGGCGTCGCGAAGTAAGTGCTTGGGGAATATTGAAAGTAACAAGGAGGAGCCGTTCCGCCTATGGGAGACTCGTATAGCACTTGGAATTAGTGAGATTTTGTAAAATATCTTTTGCGAGACTTCCACCCGCTATATCGAATAACGTAACAGGAGCACTATGCTTTCCGCATCGATTTAACGTCCAGACTTCTTTTGATTATTATTTATGAAAGCCGTTTCATCGTTCATAAACACTAAATAATGATTTGGTCTAATACGCGAGAAAAATGTCTACCTCAGTTAGAGTAGTAAGTAAAGTCCGATGAGGATTTTAACGTTTGAAAGCCCATCATTCTTCTCTCATCTCGAGGTATTTCTGCTGAAGAAAGTAGGAGTAGCAATATCAAATCATTATGAATTATTTTCATTAGCTCGCGCGATGAGTGCTCTTAGTTAATTAATATCGCTTTATTAGAGTGTTGACGTTTATTAGAGTGTTGGAAAGTTTCAATATTTCTACGTTACATTTTACGTTACATTAAAAAAAATTTTTAGTCTAAGAATGTACGATCTTTTTTCGAGGCTATCCAAGGTTTTGAGGATACGTATAAGACCGGCGGGTATCCTCGGCACATATCTTGCGGCGCTTCTCTTTTTCCATTTCGCGTCTGCTAAGTGAATTCCGGGGAAGACTCATTTTCAAGTTGGGGAAAGTGCGCGTGTGGTGCACCAACGGCCGGGGACGAAGATTACCCAAGTTTCAAGGGGAAACTTACCAAGTTCTGCATACGCGGTCACGTATATCACATGACCGCGTGCACTCTTCCTTCCCGTCTACTTCGATAAGTAAAATATTCAAATGATGCTATAGTAATACAAATTCTACTATGCAAAAAGATAGCAACAGTGAGAAAGAAAATATTTTAGTATGCAGTTTTGTATAAAATGTACAATTTCAAATCTTTAAATGCAGTCCAAGTTTGTATAAGACTTCACCAAGTCTCCATGGTGCATCTGCCATATTAAGCACGTACTAATCAGAATTTAACATCTAGTATAGATTGTCCAGTTTTTTAAATTCTTTGGACTATTCCGTGATATGAGTAATAATCGCGTAGGTATATAGAAGGCCGTTTTGACTCGTATATCTTTTGAGATATATATACACATGATTGATAGTATACGATTTGCAGACTTGGCAAGTGATGCGTTACTTGTAACGTCATTACCATTACAAGTTACTTTTTTCAGTAACGATTGGGTAACGACGTTACATTTTCTTCTAAGTAACGTTCATGATAACGCAGTTACATTTTTGGGGTAATGATAACGATTTTACTAGTTACTCTCTTTTATCGTTACTTTATTTCTATTTACGTGAAAGTTTTAATCGTAACTAGAGCGTGTATACACGTATATGTAGAGGAAAGTCCCCTATTATGAGATAAGTGCCTAATATGAGATAGCAGCGTTTCTGCTAAACTAATAAACGCTATCTATTGGTTCCACCAAGAATATCTTGGATTGAAAACTATTCAGTGGAAAATTCATTATTAGGTCACGCCTGTAGTCATTGTAAAAAAAGATTTTAGAATTTGGATGTCTTCAAGTTTCATCGAGATGAGCTTAATCTTTTTTATTATTTAATAAATAAATATTTGGCAATAAATTCTTCATGTAGTGATAGAATAAGATCGTATTAATAGAAAAATGCGGGATATGTAGAATTGCTTAATTACAGAAGTTAAATTTGATGATCGTAAAACCGTAAGACGTGGAAATCATAACATGAGATACCCAGAATATTTCTGATATATCCTCTGAAATAACCTATGCTCTTTTGTCATAGTAGAAAATCGTTGCTACACGCAAAAAAAGAACTTATATCAACTAAAGGACGTAATATCAGCTAAATATCAATTGTTGGTTCAAATTTTGTTGTTATCGATAAAAGTTAATTGCTATTGAAGGTAAAATACATTTGTTACCGACATCTAACTTTATTAGTTAAAATTAAAAGCGTGCTTAACACGAGTAGTTAAATAAGTGGCAGCTATTCATCACTATCTTAGCCGCGTAACTGAACACTCCATTCGCTATTGTTTCTGGGACGCTGCCGGTTGCCATTTTACTCTAGCAGAGAATTTTTCGCTGCAGCACCTAAATTTTAGTAGTTAATAAATTGAGCTTTGGCAGCAATGACATTAATTGTCTCTAGTATAAGGACACGTTTTAACTGCTACAGTTCTATTTTAGCTGCGTTGACTAATCTTTTCTCTGCGTGTAAAGTATAAATGTTATTGTACAATAATAAAAGGGACAATCGGAATAAACATCGAATGCCTGTTTCTGCAATGCTTGGTTCCATCTACCTGAAGATGAGTTCTGGGTATAATCCATCCATATAGTCAATTTTCGCGCACACTGGCTGTGTTTGTGTGTATTTTAGAAACATTAAATAACTAATATTAAGTGACTAATATTAAGTTAAATAAATAAAGTGTTATGTAAATGTCCGGATATAGGTACATATGCAGTCATTGGGATCAGATAATACCTATGTCCGGACAATTACACAAAATGTTTAATTTATTTATTTAAATTAGTATTAAAATCTCAGACACAAAATTTAGTTATTTAAATTAATATTAATCTTAAATGCATTTTAACTTAAAGATCAATTTGAATTAGTTGTCTTTTGTCATTAAACATCTATTATTGGCTGCGTTCATGCGTTCAGCAGAAAAAGCAGCTTTGTAACTGTTGTAAAATTCTTGAATATGATTGGTTTATACATTTAGATCCAATGAGGAACTAAGGGCAAGACCAATCATATTGAAGAATTTTACGACAGTTGCAAAGCTGCTTTCTCTACTGAACACAGCCAATATTTCCCGTCAGCATACTAATTTTCTAATTGTGATCGGACACTGGGACAATTATGTCTGCTGTCCGGCCACTGGTACACATTGACGCAGTCTATTACTTATTTAAATATTTTAGTTAATAATTGTTATAAGTGGATTCAAATATTAGGTGTTAAACTTAATTCCTATCGTTTTTTTGTCTCGAAAATCGATTTGTTTCGAAGGGAAGATGAATGAATACCTTAATCAAAGTAATTTCCTCCATTTTCTACTACTTTTTCTCATTTCTCCGGCAACAGGGCAATTCCACGACGCGACGGTAGAACGCGGTGTCTTTCGAGGCGATCCATTCATCCACCCATTTTTGGACTTCGTTGTAACTGGAGAAGTGTGTGTTCATAAGTGCGTGTTGCATCGATCGGAAGAGATGGTAATCCGACGGTGCCAAGTCTGGAGAGTACGCTGGGTGCGGCAGAACTT
>NW_017298597.1:148606-158742 GCF_001594075.2 Trachymyrmex cornetzi | reverse complement strand
CTGCTTCACGCTTTTTGCGACATGCGGTCGAGCGTTATCATGCAACAAAATGACTTTGCGTCGATTGTTGGCTACGGATGATCTTTTTTGCATCAACACGTCACTCAATCGGTATAATTGCTGTTGGTAGCGATCAGCTGTAACGGTTTCATTTGGACCCAAGAGTTCGTAATACAGCACACCTTTCTGGTCCCACCAAATGCACAGAAAGGTCTTATGCCCGTGAGTATTCCTCTTCGGCGTTGAAGCGGATGGTTGGCCGGGGTCCACCCATGATTTTTTCCGCTTGGGATTATCAAAGTAAATCCATTTTTCATCGCCAGTCACGATGCGCCACAAAAAACTCTTTTTTCTTTACCTGGCAAGCAAAGAAGTCGCAATAGTCAAACGATTCGAAATGGCACTTTCTGACAACTCATGTGGTAGCCATCTCCCTTCCTTATGAATCTTTCCCATGGCATGCAAGCGTTTTGAGACGGCCATTGGAGTAACATTTAACCGTTCCGACAACTCTAAAAGCGTTTGGGCTGGATTCTCATCGAGAAATTCTTGCAGCTCGACATCTTCGAATTTTTTCGGCTGTCCTGGACGTTCTTTGTCTCTCACATCAAAATCACCGTTTCGGAAGCGTTCAAACCAAACTCTACATGTTCTTTCCGATGGAGTTTCATCACCATACACTTCGGATAATAAGCGATGCGCTTCAGTTGCGGTTTTCTTGAGGTCGAAGTAGTGAAGAAGCACATGTCGGAAAAACAGCTTATCGCGATTCATTTTCAATCGATTGGAAAATCTCTTTGGCGTCGAGAAATCTAACCTGTAAGGATTGAATCACTTTCAGCGATGTCTAAACTACAAAAGACATGTGACTTCATCGTCGAAACTCGTCAGCGTTGGAGGCAGAGCCCTCTAGTAGCGAGCGATAGGAATTAAATTTAACACCTAATAATTGTTCCTTGCTTAAGGGAGTTTAGAGTTTTCATAAATGAATACAAATATTTATATGAAAAACCTTTCTGATATTATAAATTGTATTATTTATGCTAATCTACCCTTAAACGTCCGGCTACTGGGACGTTTACCTTAATAGCGTTTTTCAGAACTACTGCGCATTCAGTGTATTTTAAGGCCGCTGTACAATCGACGTAAAGATGTATAATTAATGAAAATATAGAAACGAGTTAAATCGCGAAATCCTTAATACATTTTCATCTGAAGATGGCTCAATAATAAGCTGAAACATGTAATGGTTTTATAAACTTTAATTAAATTTCTTTGTATTTATGTGATATATTTATATTTAAGTACTTGTTTGACTCTTATATGTCCTTTTTAATGTCGATTTAGTTTTCTAATACATTTTATTATGCTGTTTGATAAAATATACTTTAGGCACTTCAATTGAGATATCTTATTTTTACATTTAGAATTGTGTACAATGACTTTGATGTGCACTGAGTGCGCACAAGTTCTGCCAATGAAAAACATTATAATATTTTATTAGTGAAGTATTAGTGACTATTTTATTAGTCAAGAAAAAAGTAACGAAAAAGTAATAACTCGTTACATTTTGTGTGATAGTAACGGGTTACTTTTTAGGAAAAAGGACGGTAACAGTAACGAGTTATTTTTATGAGGTAACGTTGCCTTGCGTGGATGTAGTAACTGATGACAGTAAAAATACTTATATTTTATAACGGTCGAAGCTGGATCTTCATTACTTAAATAATTCAATCTTGAATTACTATATGTATATACCATATTGTAGTCTTTCGAATTGCGGGTCAAATTGTTTTTCTGGATTAAACGCAATTAAACTACTCTAGTAATCGCGAATTAAATTGACAAGCAATTTTAATAATTTGATGCTACAGTCAGGCATCATATTATACAGATGTTAATATGTTAAATAACTGTTAATAAATTTATTGCGAAAAATATTACCTCGGCCGGGAGTCGAACCCGGATCTCTCTGTATTCCATACGAAGGATACGTATTTCTAAAC
Organism: Trachymyrmex cornetzi; assembly: GCF_001594075.2. NCBI lineage: Eukaryota > Metazoa > Arthropoda > Insecta > Hymenoptera > Formicidae > Trachymyrmex > Trachymyrmex cornetzi. Next base: position 156,736 of record NW_017298597.1, on the reverse strand, counting down.
CATTAGACTTTAGACCACCGAGGCAATTATTGATTGTGTTCTCAAATGCGGTCTAAAATAAAGATTCTTAATATTGTTTATTTTATAAAAATAAATATTGTAAGAAAAATAATCAGGAATTGCTTTATATTAAGAAACATTAAGTTTTTAATAAAACGTCCAACGCCTTCGAACCATTCAGCTTTCAGCATTAAATATCTCTGCAATTTAAAATGGATTGAAATTTTTACTAAAAAAAGAAATATCGGTTCTAAACTTGCGAAAGAAAGCACTCCTACCATCGACTTCGATCTTCCGCAAAGCATTCTTACAAATTTCTGTCGTTCCGAAGATCAAAACGCACAAAGCAGACGGCGGAAAAGCTTTCGAGAATAAAAAGAATTAAGAAGGAAGGAAACGTAGGGCGGAAGACTCCAACAGGAGAGGATTCTTTCAATTAGTTTTCCAAGTGGAGATCCGAGTTAACCAAGTTTCCGTCCGAATGTTCCGACTAATGATTACGCCGTTATATCATTCGGTTGGGGAAATGCCGACTTCGTCCATTATGCAGCAAGTTAAACACATCCATATTGATAAGCTGCTATCGCTCTTGACTTTTCCGCGGAAGCCATTTCGGAATCGCTCAATAAATCGGGGCGCCTGTACGAGCGTCACAAATTATCGATTCCGTTGAGACAAACCTTGCTTGCTTTCATGTAAATTATCGAGCTATATCGACATGATTATTTTTCAAACTTCGCTATATGAAGAAGTTTATATTGTAGCGAAAAGAATCCTCGTCAGAGAGATATGTTGCTTGGAAAGGAGCAATGTTTCTGTAATCAATGATAGTTACGTATAGTTTACCAAAATCAAAGCAGGGACTGTGTTGACAGACAAATATTTGTCAAACAGTGCGCTGTACGTTGTAATTTGCCATCTATCCGAGTCTCTATTAATTGAGGGATAGTAACGCCAATTAATAGTCAAGAGGTTATCATCAGTCAAATGGCATTGCTTCCCATCGCTCCAACAATAAGATTCACCAGCAGCAAATGTGGCAACGTGAATCGAGTGAGAGAGAATTATATAATATTTATAATATAATATAATATTATCCCTTCAAAACGACAAATATTAAAATAAATAGAAACTTTAATTCTTTTGTATTTCTCTCTTTTTAAATCTACTTAATTTTTTAAAATAATATTCCCGTTGCTGTTGTATCTCTCTCTCTCTCTCTCTCTCTCTCTCTCTCTCCCCCCTTTCTCTCTCTCTTTCTTTTTTCGCCTCAACTTCTCTTGTCGATACGGTAAAGGAATGTTATTGCAACGTTAAACGTATACAAAAGACATGAACCGCTATATCCGATTACAAAAGCATTTCAATGTTCGTTCTCATTAAATCACGATAGGCAGTCTACAACATCCTTTGTCGTCTCAACTATTAAAGCGAACTCACGTTCTGCCTCGTAGATCGGGATCATATTAGTTGGTGGAACTTGTCAAAACTTAAATAAGGTAAACGTTACAGCGAACTTCTTATGCAAATTTAAATGTGTTCTTATTCAATATATTAATTGCGTCGCAGCTTCGACAATTTTCATGTGAATTGCTAACGGATACGTGTACGTTGAAATTCAAAGTGTTAGCATAAGTTAATTGAGTTTATGTACAATTACAATTCTCAGTAGCTATTTCACTTTCTTGGTTTAATTAAATCGCTATTTCCACTAGTATGTAGTTTTGTATATATTGTAAATTAAAAGATGAAACAAAATAAAAATCTGTACGTGAGAAATCTTAATAAAGTTTCAAAAAGACGATGATACGCGAGCATTTAAAAAACGCAATACTTTTCTAAATTTTTCATACTTTTAAGCTAATATGTAACATATAAAACACGTCTATTGTTTTTGTTACATTTATACAAAAGTAAGAAACTAATATCGCGAAATTTTATCGTTATTATATACGGTTTTTCAATAAATATTCGAGTAATAGCTCGTTATAAGATTTATAGGATAGGATAAATTGAACTCTCGTTGTTCGTGCCGTGCCAGATAGCAACTCTTGAGTACTTTAGACATCTCTATGTTGAATTGCAGACAGATACCATCATCAGGCGACACTCGCTTTCCGTTAGCGATCCTCTTCCATGATCAAGGTGAACCACTTCTTGATCTAAGATTTCCGCTTCCGTTGCTATTTCCGATACGGGACGCGTTAGATATTCGATTAACTGTTACCGGATACCCGACGCTTTCACATCAAGACATCTGAACATCGATTTTCATTTTCATTCGACGTATCTCATCAGTGACTCAAACAAAATTCGCAAACAAGTTCTCTATAAATTTTTTTAATTGTGCACGCTAATGTTAGTTTATAATTTAACAAATAAATGAACTATTTCTCAATAATGAGATTTATCAGCGATTATAGCTACACTGCGATTATTACTGCGCGTAATATTATTGCTAAGGATTTAATGTGTGAGTAATACGGTAAATATCAAAATCTATAGCAAGTATGAGCAAACGAAAGATGAACTGAACGAGTTTCGCGTTTGTAATTTAACATTTAATCGGTCTTGTAACATGTAAGAGAATATTATTGACGTACCCCTAATGGAATTCGTGGGCTGGCACGGGATGTTGGAATACCATTAGTAACTCCCAGGAAATTCTTGCTGCATCTATGCCGGCAGAGTTTCACGGAGCTGGAAGGCAAAACTCTTGCCATCATTGCGGGGCCAAGTGCAGTTCTCTCTCCGTCAAATTTACCCCAATCTTCTATTTAGTTTCCTTCTGAACTTCGCGGTCGTCTACGAAGCGCATGGCACGGCATGTCACACAATTAACGATTCGCTTAACATGTTAACTTTGCTTGGCTAAGTGAGATCCGCTCGTGACTCGACATCTTGCTCGGCCCTGCGCTTTCCGGATTGCCAGAATGGCTTGACGATCTCATTCTCTACGCGGTGTTCTTCGGGATATTAAACGTTTTATCCCGGAATCCCGGGGTGATAAATTTTATACGTTACATCGCTGAAATTCCACACGTCTGTCGTAGTATCCGCGTGGATGGGCGCGAATCCCATTGAGCGTAGATCTCCTCAACGTAAGTAACACGCGACGATTGCCGCGAGAAGATTTCCTGTTTTGTGCGCGTCATATAACGCAGTGGCCCATCTTCATTCCCATTTCCATACCGATGTCGTTACATAGCCAAGTCTGAGCCGTTCTTGCAATCTAATAACTAATCTTGGCACGTGATGCGGATAGATGCAGGCGCGCCGCATTTGGGAGGCGCGTTAGGTGGAGAGTTCGCAGCTCTATAGGTGCAGAAGTGGTGTCGTACCGTCAGTAATCAGACAGCACGTAATCTGCATAAACGGTTTCTCATCCCTCTTTACTCCGTTAGTCAGTGAATCTGCAAATTAACCCTCGACAACTACGTCATACATCGTTATTCGTGAGCAAGAAGAATTCCATTTGGTGCGGTATATTAAAGATTAAAGTTCGTCATAGTTCCAGAATTAATTGTATAAGACATTACAGTACTTGATTTTTTCTTTTCCTAATAAAAAATTTCCGATGGATTTTTCAAGCTGCTTTAGAATATCATTTTGAAGGATATCATTACATCTTTTACGAACAAAAATCCTCGCTGACTGTAAACAGGTCGCCTTTCTCTTAACCGATGGGAGAGACTGGCAGGTAATTCGAAATAAAAGCGTCGTCTCATATTTGGCTTAATTAAGCGAGCTTGCGTCGACATGCACGAGGATAAAGGGAAGCCGGGGGCGTGGATGCGATGCTTTTAATGTTTCGAGCTTTTAGCGTCGACGAGCTTTCCCTTCGGAGTCTCTGATGCTGATGCAACTGTATCCACCATCGACCATGAAGTCCAACATGCGTCGCCGCAGTTGCACCCTAGATTTCGTTAAACTTACATAGCGATCGTAATTACATCATGTACTTTACTCTCTGGCTAGAAAGGTGAATTATTTCTTAACCAAGCTGAATCTTTACTCGATTATGAGTAATTAATATTCTTGTAATAGTTTAAATACAAAAAATATGTTATTTGAGGATCCTCTCTAAAATTATATTGAGTTACACCGAGTAAAATTGTTTTTGCTATTACGAATTAACTTCGAAAGAAATAAACTCTATAACACTCTGAAAATGAGATAAATTTCTAGTTGAAAATAAATGAACCAATAAATTCTGATTTGTATTAATCAGAATTCTGGTCATCATATAATTGGATCTATCTTGTTATCTCGACTAGAATTGTAATAGATTTAACTATGAAATTTTAATTTGTCCTTTTTTTCCAAATGCAACTCTTTCCGGACTCTTTCCGATCTATTAATTGGCACATTTTTAGTACATTGTAATTCATATTTAATTTTTCATTATTGATATTACTTATGGTAAATAGAATTTCGAGTGGGCAGTGCGCTCGGTGAGAGGACAAATTAAGGCTAAAGGCTAAGTGATAAATGGAGTCACTAATTCCCTTAGTGCTCTTTTTGAAGTAATAGCTTTAGATCGCGGTTTAGAGCATTAACCCAACGGTTTAGGAGAATCAATGAAATATTCTGATTTAAAAAAATCTTTTTACGTTTTCCATATAGTAAATATATGTATACTGATTTTATTTATTTAACAATACTAATACTAAACAAGAGAGAAATAAAATTAATTATAGCAGAAGAATAAAATTAAAATCAACAATCTAGTTCCGTTATTTTAATCAAAGCACCTATCTGAATTTAACTTTCAGTATTCGTAGTTAAAAGTACCTAATATTTAGTATATTTTATAATACGAATCATGAGAATTCTGTACATGAATACCCGTTGTAAGAAACGTATATAAGATGTCGGATTAGAAATCGATGGATAGTGTAAGTGACAACTGTCGCAAGCATGTACACGGCTAGATTTAACGTTTCACCGTATTGCTATACGTTGTAATCCCGTCGCAAGTGACTTGGCAAAGACAATGATATTGGTATTGTAGTTATTGTATGTTCCTATGCGTCCTTTGTAATCTGTGCTCCGCAATTCTGACTATAGGTGACTGCATACATACATGAATAAATTGTGAACCGTTTTCTCTAGCGAAAATACCGAGGAAAATAATCATTTATTGCAATTTTGCAATTTTTTCATATATCTTTGCAAATATTACTTTTTAACTAAAATTATTCTAAATAAATCTCATTTGAAATTAATTAAGAAAGTCCTTCATTTAGCTCATTGAAGAATTCATGAAAAAGATTATTTCTCTCTAAATGTCTAGAAATCAATGTTTTAATTTCTTTTTTAAAAGCATTCTTAAAAGAACATTCAAATATTAATTTTGAGACACTCTATATAAACCACTGAAAATCAATACAAAGCTACTGAAGAATCAAAGGTATTGTCTACGCTTCCGGATTGGTGTGTTCTCTTACCGACGGATTCTGACGAAGATTGAATATATACCATGTTATTCTTAAAATTAAAACTTTTATTTTCTTTCTTCTCCGTTCCCCTTGAGGGATCAAACTAAGGATTTTTAAATACCGAGCGCTAGTTATGTGACTCATCAAAGTTTGGTGCGCGGAATTACTTAGCGCGCGAGTATACTCATCAGGATGTATTCACGAAGGTGGTTAGATCTTTGAGTAATTTCCTTAAGGACTCTCGATGCGGTTGATGGATGATTTCGCTGTTTCTTTTTTGGCTGCCCCTCATCCGTCAAATCGGTAAGCTTCCTCAATCTTCCTTTCGTTTTCTGCTTCGCGTTAGAGTAATTTTCTCGACGAGAAAAACGTGAGTATAATGAGGCGGAAAATGATAATTTAAGAAAAGCATTGAACATTAAAATTACGGGGCTGTCTTGAATATGACACCCTTGTTGGATATTTTCCGATCGACAAGGATTCATAAATACAAATGTCACAGATATAATATGCAAATCCAAGATTGGAAGTTCAGCCAAGGAGAGAATATTGATCGCTGCCGGTGTCGCTTATTGTATCCATTTAATAAAGAAATAATCTTTCGCGAGAGCGAAAATTATTATTCGTGAGAGCGTTTAAATATCAATTACTAACAATTTTACCTTCGTGTCTTCGAGATTGAATTTTCTTTTTATTTCGTAGCGTTATTTACACATAAGCCGAATACACGTCGCGTCGGCGAACTGTCCACGACTAGATTCGAAAATATTTCCCGATCGACGATCTCCATCAACGACAGATTTATGTCTGCGTTTCAGCAATTTTCCGAAAACGCTATACCATCGTGACAACAGCAGTGACATGGCGAAACTCGCCACGGAATACGTTTCAAGTGGAGATACTCGAATCGCGTGTCATCATAACGAAGCCATATGCGAGATCGATGGCGCAACATAAATCCATTTATGCCAACAAAAGCTCGGCAGCTCGATTCCAACATCTATCTCACTGTTGCACACTCGGCTTTTATTCACGCTATACGGTGTAGTCCGGAAAAGGAGAAAATATGTAGTAGAAAGAAACTTGCGGAGTAAGTTTTTCTTAACGAGAATATTTTATTGATGACCGCGCATTACAGGTCACACTTTTTCCACTTTCGGTTTGTAATATTTTTACTATTAAATCTTATATATATTACATCTCGTTTTTATATTATTTATGTCGTGAAATAAAATTTTCATAAAATTATATTTTCGCCCATTTTGATTCTTTAAATTTTAAAGGCTCTTCGGTTTCCTTTTTCTTTTTCTCTTTAACAAATTTTATGTCTTAAAAAAAAACGAAACCGTTTATTTCTATTTTTTAAAAATCGAAATAGAATGTTTTTTGTGCTTTTAAGCTTAAATGATTTGCGTGTTTACTGACAATCGATATACATTTGTGACATTTTACTTTTGTATTTTTGACCTTCTCATTTTGTAAAAGAGTTTTCGTTAATGAAAATAGAAAACTTATACTAACGATGAGTTTGAGGGACGTATTCTGCACAGCATAGAATACAAATCGCCGGAAATTGTTGCAGTTCTCGTACTTGGCGTGCCTCTTGAAGTGCTCCTAGTATCAAGTATCGCAACTTCGTTTGTGTTCGAGAATTCCTAGTGCCGAGGTCCGAAGTTACGTGCAGTGCAACATAATTGTGAACGCGGAACTTACACAGCTCGAAAAATGAATATCCGTTACATGATAAATGGAGGCTTCCAACTAAAACTTTTCAATATTCTTCACAAGTAATACTAAAAAATTAATAATAATGAATTGTTTACGCTATGTAACTTAAAAAGCAAGATCCTATCATTAATGATCCTTGAAAGCTTTTAACGACTTTCAGATTATGTAAAATTCAATTTTTTCAATTTTTAAAATATTCAATAATAAAAAATAAAAAAGAGATTTGATAAGAAATAGTCGAGAATCTATAGATATACCGCTTAGTTCCTTCTACGAAACATGGTTTGGCTTATATATGATCAATGAAGATCGATTTGTGCTGGGACGAAGATAACGAAATATCGAAGAGACGAAATTTCGTGCCGACCCAATAAGAATCGCTCAAGCCGATGAAATTCCGACGCCATCATTACGAGATTCGATGTAATACGATTTTCTTGTTTTATAGGAATGAATATCTTAGGAATGCATAGTAAGTTAAATTAGGTTGGAATTAGGCTTTGAGGTTGGCTATTAAATAGATTAATTGTGTGTCTCTTTGCTCGAAATAGATTTATATTTAATACTAAACAAAAAAAATTGTATCCCATGACGAAAGAAGAAGGGACATCGCATACTCCGATTTATGGAATGTTGGTCTCAACTTAGTTTTCGAGGACGGGCAGATATTTCCGGAGATGCACGTCTTATCTATCTACATATACGCGATAAAATGCGATGGCGATGGCATCGGCGTCTTCGACGTCACTGCAACATAAAATACATGTCAGAATCCGTCGCGCTGCGCCGCGCCGGTATCTCACCTGTGCGTCTCACGATCCATTTTCGAAAATTATTAAATATTATATATGGGGCATTCTTTCTCAAATCAGCCACCCCCCTGCGCATTTTATTTTTAAAGATAAAATTTTTTTCGAAGCGTCAAAATTTCCGCCTAAACCTCAATTTTTTGATGCCGTAT
>NW_017298597.1:123084-148161 GCF_001594075.2 Trachymyrmex cornetzi | reverse complement strand
AATGACATCCGCGAGCGAGGGCCTCGCTACGAAATTTTATTGCTTTTCCCATTTATAATTCCAGTGACCTAATATAATGCAATATGTTAAATATGTAGAACGACGGATAATAGACGAATAGTTTATACTATCTCTACTCGAAAAGGTCGCGAGGTCATTTTCATTCTGAATTCTATGCTGTACAGCGAATATAGCAAGAGTACTATATCAATTTAGATAATGAACTCTAATGAGAATATATCATATAGCCTACAGCAACATTTGTTCTGGAGTCGTGAGGAATGTACATTTTCTGCACCTGTATACACCTTGAATGCAACTCGGGAGAATAACGCCATATGAACTTTCTGGAAGTTTGTAGCTTTGTTTAACAAAATCTTTTGTTCTTATCAAATATCGTTTCAGATATCATTCCACAATTTTGTCTATATTGCTAAAAAGTTATCTGGCTAAATCGGTTCAATTCTTGATAATTTTTATAAAAGTGACTTGCAAAAATCTTCGCTACGCAACTGTTGATATAAGTATATATCATTATTATATTTAAAACTTTTTACAATAGATATTAAAATAATTGGACATGCAATTAAGTATTTTAATTAAAATTTAAAATATATAACAATTGTATTACTAATATATTTGCTTGCTTATTTCAAAAGTGACACAACTCAAAAAATTAATCAATTAAAAGTAATACTTATGTGAAAAATTAAAGGCGATATATAAAAAATATCTGACAGGGTATTTAAATATTAAATCAAATAAATTATCTGAAAAATATTAAAAAATTCTTTGACTGCTATATCATTAATAAATTTATATAAAAAGACGTATGAAATAGATTATTTATATAACAAATAACCTGAACAGTTGAAATAAAATGAAATGTATTAAGAAATACATAGTATAATTGAGATGTATTATTATTTAAAAGTTAAAGACTCTAAATAAAGGAAGACTTTATTAGAGCAATATGCAAGATAAAAGAGCGTGTTAAGCAAATTGTAATTTCACAATCCTCTGTTATAAAGAACGTTTTAATGTCGCGCAAATGTTTTCATTTCTCGCTTTGTAAGCGACATCTTAACATGTTTGTAAAGTGTCGGCAATAGTAAAGACTGATGTCATCGAAGCAATGTCGTTTAAATGGCACTGCACCGTTCTGAAGCACATTGAAATGGTCATCGTATCGATTAGGTCGAAGTGGACCAGCTAATTTTCCCAAGTTGGACTTGGTTGCGCTATTCGGCGCTGTCAGGTTCCATGAATAGACATCGTAATAGCATAGCCTTATGTGTGTGATATGTTGCAAAACGGACATTATATCAAGCCAACTGAATGTACAGGCCTATCTTCGAAAGTGCAATACATATTCGGTGTAATACATTCATTTAATAGCGCCTATTATCAAAAGTTTAACGAGACTACTTGTGACATTTGCGTCGTGCATTCTCATTAGTTTCGCACTCGTCGGAACAAAATTCTCGATTACGAATGATTATAAAACGCTGGTAGTAAATTTGAATTGTAGACGAAATATTTCTTAGGGAGAGATTTCTTAACGTGGCATTAAAATGCCATCTAGACGGCTTTTAATCGGTACTGAGAAACGTCAGGAATCCCCAAAGTCCTTTTCATCCTCTGTAATTTCTTCGTCTTCTTATTACCGTTCTGCGGACGACGATTAATCCTCTCGCGGACTCATGGAAAATCTTTGCTTACAAGAAGAATCCGTCCTGGATTGCAGACACTGTTTCGTTATCGTTCTAGCGCGAGAATCGCCATGAATAGATTAAAATCCCCTCTATTGGGATTCTCTGCGTACACATTTCAATTTAATTTATTTTGCCACTCTTTTTAAATGTTGCATCTTGGCGTTTTTTGTGTTTTCGATGATAATTACAATTACTAATTATGCGTGAATAATTGTGAAGTTAGATATTCTCGTCGATTTTCTTCTTTGGAACGCGATTTTTTTTTGTTTTTTTTTTACAATAAAAAGAACTCTTTCAATTTAAAGTCAGAAGTGTCTCTTAATTCCCAGGTATAAAAGACTACTTGTTAACTTTGTCTTTGATGCACAAAGTTGATCTGAAACTAATCGTTTCATCAAGGGAGAGGAAGCTTTTGCTCTAGAAAAAAAAGGAAAATCTTTTGTTTAACGACTTTCAACCGATTCGTCGAGCCGTACGAAGGAACGGTTATCTTCCTTCACACGTCATTAAGTCTTTGGTTAATTATCTGCAACCGACCGACCGATTCGCGATAGAGTTGCTAAAATAATTTATTGCCACCTCGCTGTTTATCCTCACTAAAGGCGGATGATTTAATCCTTTCCGTTGCAACCAACGTGGTTCGGCTCGGCATAACTTCTCAGTACAGTGACTAACGATACTCTTACTATCCTACCTCTATTCCTTGTTTCATCCCCCTCTCTCCTTCCAGTTTTGCCAGGTAATGAAGATTAAGATCTCTCGACTTTCTTCCACCGCATATCGCTTTCCACGCGAAATTTGCCGGAAATTTAACCCTTGCTTGAGGTAGATACAGCTCGATTACAATAAATTGTGGTAATTCATTTACATCGTCTTTTGATCATCTCCATTCGTTGTCGTGATCTCTTTTTGTAAAACAGGAAACATCGAGCAAAGTTTATTTATTTTCATCCACTTTTGTTCATTATTGCGTACTTATATTGCTAATGGTAGTGAAAAAGGGAATAATTTTTTATAAAAAAGAATTAATGGAAAAAGTATTAGTAATTTCTTTTTATTTTATTAAAAAAATAATATAAAAAGTGGGTATCCATTAAAAAATGATTATTTGTATTTATATTTTTTACTGTAATCACTCCTTTTACGATTGTACTATCGATTCAGAGGAACATTGTATACATATATAAAAGCGGTATTAATTTTAAAATATATGAACAAATAAACCAACGATATATACGAAACGTATTTACAAATGGATACTACAGTAAACATTTTTCATTCAACAGATTCAGGTATATAAAGATACGTTATAAAATGCTTTCCTCGTGTAAAAAGACATCTCACGTAAGAATACGTAGCATTCCTCGTTTAGTTACACTCCGTTCCAGTTTCGTCGGTCGTGCTTTCAATGGCTGTCCCCTTCAGTATGCCGAGTGGAATTCCGTTACGAAATCGTTTGCCGGAAAGTTTCCTCTTATCCAGCTTTACCTTTCTTCTCTTTCTCACGCGTGCTCAATTTTTTTCCCCTGGAGATTCATTCCAATAATGCACTGTCAGAATCCGCATTTGCATAGCCGCGCTTTGTGCAATGAGAGCTTGCGATTTCTCACGTATGCGTTAGATTCGATTGCGTTTTCGCGCATCGGCTATACATATGTAGTGTGAATAAAACCTTGCAATGCTGGAGTAAAGAGGTAACACATTCCCGATGGAATTAGTTTTCTTTCGGAAGATTGCAGAACTTCAGATTGCACCGCGCTGCAATAATTTCATATGGCCCCAAAATGCCGAAAGGTATACAGCCGTGACACAGGTGACATCCCTATTCCGGTTACATTGCCGATCGCTCGTAAAACTTGCTGGAAAGTAAATCACGGGCCCGTGTTACGATGCTGCGATTTAAGGTCGCTTGGAATTTCGCGATTACAGCATATTATAATTCATAACGACATTCGTAGCAACGTAATAACTTCTCATTAATATATCCTTGAATACAGCAAGCCGAATAATTAGTCACAGTTCTTCCGTAATAATTACATAATATAATTCTTTCTCCTTCATACGTTCGTGAATACAATTTCGCTTAATAGTTTCAATTACGCATATCCTAAATTTTATTTTAAAAAAGTTAAAAAAGTTTGCAGTTTTTTAATAAATAAAATTACGGAAAAGTAATTTTCTCGTAAGAATATTTAAATTGCAAAATACTGATTAAACTAAATTTTTGAACGGTCAGTATGAAATGATCGCCTATCGAGAATATAATAAGTCCTCATTGATGGATTTGCATGAATAAAGAAGAAGCATAATAATACATTAGGCAGTTATATCGAAGTGACCTCTACGGCTAGTAAGAGCTGGTAGCAACCAGTAACGTTTCTGACAATTCTAATAGGGGCCGTCGACGGACTAATAATAGTAAAGATCAATACGCGCTGGTAGTAGCAACTACGTCTCCTCTCTCGTCTCTTCTCCCTCGTTCCAGCCGATCGGCACGAGCTCGTCATCGGAGCTTTTCGTAGTGAAGAAACCTTTGCAAAACTCAACCAATAAGAGCAGCACACACTTTATGTGTATATTCGGTATATACCGAGCTTACCGAAGAAGCTTCCAAGTGCAAAAAGAGACAGAGAGAGAGAGAGAGAGAGAGAGAGAGAGAGAGAGAGAGAGAGAGAGAGAGATTATGCTGTTTATAAAATATTGAATATATGTACACAACTGCTCGATAACCTGAATATCTCACCTTTTTCGTACGGAAAAAGTAAATTTTCTCAAGTTTAGAAGACACATTTAAAGCAAAATGCACCACAGAATACAGAAATTGCTACGGATGCTATCGCATTAAACTTTATGTTCGTATACATCAAATTTTATGTCCAAATTTATGTACAAAAATATATTTGATAGCAGATATAAAAGTTTTATTATATAAAATATATCTTATATAATCTCCTTACATTAACTAATACTTGCTTAATTATGATATTAAACAGGAGATATTCTAATCCAACATACATTACCTAATGAAATAATATTTTAAAATCAGTTGGTATTATAATATTTTTTATGACGTGATCCGTTTCCTACTTCCATGAAAGCGCAGTAGTTAACTTTATACGCTCGTTGTAGAGAGAGAGAGAGCATTATCTAGCTGAGGGAGAAATTACTCTGACGAGATTTCTCAAGCTTTTTGTGTACATTATCCATATAGAACGAACACCCGAACTAACCCAAGTTAGCACGATGCATGGTGTAGAACACCGGATATGAGACGCGATATAATATTGTAAGACATGTTATAAAACGATAATAATGACTGCGTTAGCAACATCATCAAGCCTGTCATTTGCAGGTTTGAAAGCTTGGGAGTATAGTATTCGTTACAGGTAGAAGTAATCTGAATTCGATTTTGCATTCTGTCGCTGCGGCTTGGGAACTGACGAGGCAGTCGTTGGTATAGATTGCTTTCAAGGAGAATGAAAGATCACGTCATTAAAAGTCCTACCTGTGTTTTCACTCCTTTCGCCTCGCCGACTTTGCTCACTAAATATACGTCGTGCTTTTTCTTCTCTCGCGCGACGCAATTACAGAGAATGTTTCCACTGGCGAAAATGCAGCGGTCTTGAAGTTCCTTCATGTGACGTTCTTGACACCGACGTCATTCACCACAGCTTATTATATTTTACTACTGATTATAATTAAAGCGTCGCGAGACACGTGTCGTTTACAGCGCAAACTTAACGGTATTGTAAAATCTAAACTTCAACAAACATAAAAATTAGATTATGTGAAATAAAATCGTTTTGCAGTATATAATTATTACATAACAATATATTCCGCAATATAATATTGTCTCTTTTTGTGTTATTTTTAAAATAAGTGAGTTCAACCATTTTTCATTATGCTATTTTTAAAAGTTAAATCAATTTTTAATTGAAAATTTCATTTTGCACAACCGACCGAATGCCAAAGCTATCGATAAAAACTGCTTTAATATCGTGCAAATGCGCATTTGTAACCCAATAGACTCGTCCGTATTGCGAATCCGAGTAACACCGCTGATAAATTTTATTATCGTCGACCACGCCGTTCGTTTCACACACGTTAGTGGTTTGCGCTTCGTGTTTTCGGATTACTTTCGCTTCGCTTTGTTCGATTTTCAAATACGCTTGAATTGACGCCAAAGCAATCACGTTGAATTTGCGCTACAGCAGTCTTGTAATCTTGCACGGATTACGTATGACGCGTGGACAGGGAACATTATAAAATCGTATGTCTTCGCGGCAAATATCGGTGACAGTTACCTTTAATGTTTATGGATAATTTGGTGTGGGTAAAAGAGAAGATAACTTTGAGAAGAAGCTAATAAAAATGGTCGTAAGCTGTCGATTGTACACTTCACTTTACGTTGTGCGATTGTCAATAGCATAACAATCGACCATATGGAGCGGGGAAATCTATTCTTGACGAAAGGTGTAAAGAAAGGTGTGTATATTTATAACGAGAAAAAGGGGGGGGGGGGAGAGAAAATGAAGCAAAATATATCCTATTATAAAGCATTTATATCGCACTTCGAAGCATTTGCTTTTCAATGAGCTCTTTAGTTTTCTCAATATTACTAAAAATAAGCTTGTTCCGGTCTTTGTGTCAATAATTCAATTAAAAGATACTTCTGTATTTCATTGAGCGAAACAGCCAGTGGTTATTTGAAAGGAATTGCGTGATTATATTCTAGTATGCGTTCATCGCTTTCCTATCTATTCATAAACTAGATTATCTCTTTCATTTCCCTCTCTCTCTCTCTCTCTCTCTCTGCTCATGCTCCAGTTGAAAATTTATGCTAATTGAGGAACATTCATTTCGCAATGGTCAGCAGTTTCCGGGATTTTTTGGTGTTTGCAGCATTACCCACATCGGTGAATTTATTTACTTTGGAAACTACGAATAAAGTTAATACGTCGAATTTGCTTCCCATAATTCAACTTTGCTTAATCACGTTCATTTTTATGCAATAATCATTGCGAGTTGCGACATGTCAAACGTGCGCGATTTAAAGCGCGAGTATATATACACGATTTCAGTTTAACAATTCAGAAAAAAATTGATTTAACCTTTCGTTGTGTTTGCATAAAAGAAGCCATATGGGGGCATATTAACGGTACCTCTATTTCGTCTTTTACGACATTCAATTGGATTTCAGTTGGAGAAAAATTTAATTTTTCCCATGAGAGGGAAAGAGAAAAAGACAGAAACGTCCGTGCGAAGTAGAGGAATGTCTGAAAGAAGGAAAGAAGGAAAGAAAAATCGGTGACGGTGAGCTGAATTGAAAATTCGACAGCGCGAATGACGCAAGTAGGTTTTTCGCGTTTTTCGGTAGAGTCGGCCACACGCGTAAGATGCATAGGATGTGCCGGGCCGGAAATTCCGGCATCCTGGTGACTGGATGAACAACGTTAATAAGAAATGTGCTCTCGGGCAATGTGCACCGTGTACCGAGAAATTCAACGATGCAACTATGTCCTTCTCCGTTCTATCTCGCTGCCAGTTTGGGCTAATGTCGGGTCGCGCATTTCAGAGAAACGACATTCGCAGGCTGTCGCAATGTCGTTTTATTGTGGAATCGCTCTTATTCGCACGAGTATAAAATATTCCAACTATTTTAAAATTCAATAAGTGAACTGGATAGAATTTTTTTGTACATTTTTCTCTACTTTTTTAATGCTTCCGTCTGTTTTCAAATAAGAATACGGCACATATCGGATATAGCGGTAATGTCTAACGGAATGTTCCAGTAGATTTAACTTTATATTTTGTTTGATTTTATTAAAAAATGCTTCATTCTTGTATATTTAACTGTATTAATTTAACCTTTAAATAATTTTTAATGGAAGATAATCTGTTGCTATATTTGATCTAATACGAAACTGATCCAGTAATAAAAAGCTAAAAAAGTCTAGATTCTCTTTCTTGGCCTTGCACAGTGGGCCAGAAAACCCGAAAACTGGCCAAAAGTCGAGTTTAAAATTTACTGTAAACAATATTTTATGTGTCATAAGAATATCTCAGAAAACATATAAATGAACTGTATAATAAGGTTTTGGTAACAGCACTGTTAGAAATGTAACCACGAGCTTCCTTTACATGTAAATGAAGCTGGTAGTTATGAACGAAATTAAAAGTAATGAATGATTTAACTGAAAATTAAGTTACAGTAGTTACTTAAATGTAATGAACGTGTACATTAAATTTATGAAATTTAATGTACTTTTAATAAAATTCTATGAAAAGTACATTAAATTTCATAAATTTTCATGAAAAATACATTAAATTTTATGTACATGTACATAAATATACTTTTTAGTTACAAATACATTAAATGTAATGTAATGTCATGAAATTAAATTCAAATTAAATTCAATTATGTAAAGTTAATGAAGTTTAAGAACATTTCTAACAGTGAGGTTTCGAGGAATAGTCGCTTGATTACAAAATACAGGTGATAATTTCAGACCTATCTTTAAAATAAAAAACATTAAAACTATGAATATAAATTTTATAAATTAAATGTTTAAAAATCGTATTTGTTTTAAAAATGGACAAGTAATAATGCTATACATTTATTTACTTTAAATATTAGCACTACTTTCTGTGGCAGAGCTATTTACGCGAATATTTCTGATTTAAATAGATTATGACTTAACACAAATCCATCGTGCCGACCTGTGCAGCCTCGGAATTGATTTTTTTTTGATCATGTTTTGTTCGTATGAATATGGTTGACGAGAACAAGTTGCCACTTTTTGCCACTTTTGCTCGATACTAAAGATATGTATTTATTTTCCCACTACTGCACAGTAGGCCAAGAGACTCGGATAAGTGACCAAAAATCCATTTACTCCAAAATTTTGATAAAATTATGAAAAATTATGGTCATGTACGGTTCTTCGGATCGCTGATTTCGAATCTGATGTCAGAATTGCACAATTCAAAATGGCGGATCCAAAATAGCGAACAATTTTCTATAATAATTGTCTAATTTTTATGAAATTCAGTAGTACAAGGGTCGTCTGAAAAGTTTTGAGCCTAACATGGAAATAAGTAATTTTTCGGTCAAATTAAATTTTATTTTTCCACATAGTCTCCTTTTAAGTCAATACATTTTTTCCAGCGATGCTCCCACCTCTTTAATCCATTCAAATAATACTGAGCGTCACCAGAGGTGGTCGCAGTTGTTGGCCGTCCAGAACGCTCATCATCAGCTAAGCTGGTACGACCACGTTTAAATTCGGCTATCCATCTTTTCACGGTGGCAAATGATGGGGCAGAGTCCCCGTAAACAGCGTCTCGGCTTTAATTTGCGTAGACGTATTGCCTTTCAAATGCAAGAATTTAATTATAGCACGATATTCAATTTTTTCCAATTTTATAAAATGACGACACAAATGATTGTCAAACAAGAACTGAATGTCCAAAGTGGCCACAATTGTCACAAATATCTTTCGTAAGTATCACGATTATAATATCAGAATGGCTTTGACGAGTAACGCCATCTTCATGATGAGGCTCAAAACTTTTCAGACGACCCTCGTATACGAGATATCGATTTTTTAATTTGTTTATTTTAAAATTTGAATGTAGTTAAACATTTTTGAAAATTAATTAATTAATTATTATTCAAACATAATTACAAATCTTCATCATACTGCTCTTCATTAGCCAAATGATCGTATCATGCAAACTTTCGTAAAAATTTGTAAGGCCGCTTGAGTCATCCTCTTTCTCGGTCTCGGTTGATTGAGAAAAAGAAAAAAATGTTCTCGTCTCGCAACAATAGAAGATGTATTTAACAGAACTATGGATACTTCTGACCCCATTATATCTACACTTAACCTTAATTCGCGAATTCAGAAAAGGCAGCACAAAGCTATCCCCAAAGAAGTAATTCACTTGCTTGACATTCCTAAGTTCGACCAGTCAATGGATTTTCTTTCTGAATGAAATGAAACCGAGAAAGAAGATGACTCAAGCGACCTTACAAAATTTTTACGAAAGTTTGCATGATGCGGAGATGACTAATGAAGAGCAGTGTGATGAAGGAAATTTGTAATTACACTTGAATACTAATTAACCAGTTTAAAAAAATGTTAAAAATATAAAAATGATAAAATACAAAAAAAATTAAAAAATAAAATACAAAAAAGTAAAAATAAAAAAAAACAGCAAAATGGAGTCAATATCCGCCATGTCCTCGATTCGTGACTCTGGGTACGGCAAAGAGCAATAGTAATTTAAATTTACAAGTTCGAACTTTTTTCTCCAAATTTTATTAAATGTTCACTTTGAAGTTAGCCATATTGGATCCGTCATCTGTAATTTAAAAAATTGTAATATCTAACTCGTAATCAACGATTCTGAAAAAAAGTTTTCATTAAAAATTTACTGGTTTTTGCATTTTCGGGTCGCCATTTTGGATCCGCCATTTTGAATTATAAAATTCTGACATCAGATTCGGAATTAGCGATCCAAAAAACCGTTATATATTTAATTTCATAAAAATTAGACGATTATTATAGAAAATCGGCCGTCATTTTGGATCCGCCATTTTGAATTTCTAAATTCTGAGTTCGGATTCGAAATCAGCGACTCCAAAAACCCCTGAATATCAAATTTAACAGCAATTGAAGCATTTTTAGCATTCTTGTTCGCTATGTTGGATCCGCCATTTTGAATTTCTAAATTTTGAGTTCGGATTCGAAATCAGTGACCCCAAAAAGATACCGAGTTTTATGCCAATCCATCAACATTTTGAATTTTGGCCAAGATTTCGGGTCGTCTGGCCCATTGTGCCTTGGGGTAAATAAACTTTTCAAGTTGAACGTTGCAGCATATGAAAAAATATCTGCGAATGTAATGAAGAAGAAGCACGTAGAGTTTTGTAAAACAAAATATGTGGATTATAAAATGTACCTTGCGCGAGTAAGTAAGATTAATATGTAGCGAAGTAGAGAGCAATTGTTTTCACACGCATTGTGTGTACCGTTGTGTATACAAACCCTCGCGCGTTATTCTTTGATTACATAGAAATACAGGGGAGAATAAAATTTCTTAGTAGGGTTTTCTTGCTGTTAACAACACCGCTCGACCCAGATCCCGGTGATGGATCGATTGATTGCGCTGACAGATGATTCCTTTACATGACTTCTTACTTACGCGAGATGATGCGGCATAATTTGATCGAGCATCGCACTCGAGTATTTGTACGTGTTCGTATCAGCTCCTAATGTCAACTTGATGAATTGAGTATCAGAGTTAATTTCTTTCTGGATTGCAAGTAATATTGCAATTTTCCCAAGATTTTTCGTCGAATATAACGCTATATGAACGTTGTATTGCAAACTCGGAGTAAATTGGTTGTTAAATTCCGTCGATTACAGAGGCGTGATAATGTTTTATCACATTAAATGGATGAATAAACCTCCAATCTGAACAGATATATATCTTTATTATATGTGATCTCACGTTAATTTAAACATCATCATTGAATTATTTTCAACAGTTTCTATCGATACTTAGAAAATCCTCGTAGTTGAACGTGATATTCATGGACCAGTCGGTTTTTATTAGCTATCTATCAACCTTTTCCGCATCATCCACGAGAACCGCGCCTGTTGCCTATTATACTCTCCATTTCCTGCTAGCCACTAAAGCATGAAATCCTTTGAGCCGTCTGCATATTTTACCGATATCGCAGTCATGTACAAATCGCATTTCTAGTAGCTGTCTTTTATATAATCGAGAAGACGGAAGAGGTAATGGTGGCAACAGACAAAAAATTTAGTATTCGAAATTTCTCAATTTTGAGAAATTTAATATGATTATTGTTTTCCTATAATTTTTATATCACGGTAGAATAATTAAGATAAATTGCAAAAATAATTTTTTTCAATCCCAAGAAAAAAATAATTCTATATAGTTTTGTTAATATTGAATTATATAACATTAAATATACAATTTTCTCGATATAAAACTTAGGCAAATAAGAGCTAGAACACAGTTATTATTTGTGTGTGAGAGAATATACAAAATTCTTTTTTTCTTTAATTCATATACATCAAGAACAAAAAATCAACGTTTCGGTTTTTTTATCCTGAAGATGGTTGAAAATAACAACCGAAACGTTGATTTTTTTGTTCTTGATGTGTATGAATTAAAGAAGAAAAGAATTTTGTATATTCACACACAAATAATAACTGTGTTTTAGCTCTGATTTGCCTGAGTTTTATATTTATATTAATATTGTTCATTGAGAGCTCTTTTTTATTATTATACAATTTTCTCGTTTTCAAAATGAGTAAATATTTATGATAAACATAATAATATTAAAATAAATAGGAATGTTATATGAATATAGACTGTAATTGTAATTTTATAAATCTATTGATTATTTGTAACTATTATTGCGTTTACTAGTTTTGAGATGAAGCTGAAACATCGATCAAATTGAACAAATTTTGTTCGTCGCTTTCATTAAATAGATTACAGCAAGGGATCCTTGAGCTCCGTCCAGGTCGTCGCTGCCCTAACGAGGCATGCGCCTTTCTCTAAGACGAGAGATATACATGCAACCCTTTCCTCTGTGTTCCTCTCTCTAAGAGGCACTTCGGCAAGCTCCCACTTTGACCCTTAACGATGTAGCACGTGAAATTACATAGCGAAGCTATGTATGATGAAGATCTTGCGTCTATCGTGAAGCTTTCTGCCTTGATCGCCTCTACCTATACATTTGCAAAGATAATTTCATTTTGATTAATTATCTATATATATTTTCTTTCATGTTTTTATATACTTATATATTTTATATGCATAGTATTTGTGTCCATCTCTATTATTGTTCGCGATTAACTAAAATCGCGAACAATAAATTTAATAATTAGTATAACACTTTAATTAAATTTTATTTATAATATAAATAAATTAAAATTTTTAGATATCTGCAAGAATTGTCACATAAGATAAACTATCGATCGCGAATATTTTTTATAACGGGAAGCACACGTACACAGCGGTGCGTTACGTAACTAATAAGAAAAAGAATATATGCACGTGGGTAGCAACCCTCTGTCACTCATCGTTAGGGCATAAATTGTCGCGTGTTGTTGGAAAATCACGGAGGTCGGTGGTTGGGAAACAGGCGCCGAGACGTCTCGACGCCGTTTCACTGGCGTCGTCTTCTCCAGGCTCCGGCTTTCTTCCTCCCCCTTCCTCTTTTGTCTATCCCCTTATATTTCTCTATTGATCTCTTCTTTCACAGTGCAACTGATCGCTCTCCATCCGCCATATTGCATTACATAATTATGTTACAAAATTACAAGGATATACGTATTAAGTTTAGGCTTGCTGCTTCTTTTCTACCTGATTCTTAAAAAAAAATAATTAATTAGTGATCCAATAAATTGGTTAACTATATAGTAACTAATATTTCATGAATTATTCATGTATAGTATCATCATTTATTGGTAGAGCTTACCAGTTTATTGGAACAGTAATCAGTTCTTTTTAGTAAGAAAATATTAAAGCTATATTTTTTGGAAAAACTTAATCAAAATAAGAATCTACACTTTCAGCAGATTCAATTATCGCGATTGAAAGTTTATTTTATGTACTGTCAAATTTTGAAATATCAACGTAATGGAACAGAAAGGTTACTTCCGATATTGGGCGCGACGTGTGAATATGACATAAGATTAAAATACTTTCGTCGGTGGGCATCAATGCGACATCATCTCTTGGGAAGCGTGTTTCATTTCAACACTGTAGCACAAAGTTAGAGAAGAAAATATATATTATAGAAAATACGTATTACAGAAAAATATTACATTTTTTATAACCCGTAATCACTACCTCGATGATTTAAATGGTAAATTACTGCAAGATTTCAGGTTTAAAAAAATCCAAAAATGTATCAGAGTATAATTTAAGTAATTATTAAACAATTAAAAGAATTGATAAATAAAAATTCAGATTTATACATAATACAAAATAAAAGAGAATTATAAAAATAGGAATCTTATTTATTTAAATATTAAGTAAAATAAATTATTCACAGAGACAGATTCTCGGTTACTACGCTACTGATAAATTAAAGAAATAATTTATTGAAAGAAATGTAACATTCATAAAAAAAGATTAAATGGAATTAAATTTAAGTAAGATAAAAAAATACAATTATAAGTAACAAATTAAAAATAATCTAATTAATAAAGGAGGAACATAATTTGTGTGCTCATTTGTATAATTCACTCTAAGAAAAATTTAATAATAAGCGGCTAACTATTTTATATGCAATTATAAAAGAAAATTATAACCAGAAAAATTACGTATTTATAAAATAAAGTTATCACTCTACGAAGAGATTGCTCTTTTATAACAGATAAATTAATCGCACACAAGAATAATGCATATTACTGAACCTTTATCAGATACAAGTCCACAGAATAGAAGTGTAAATAATAAATAATTAATTAACATAAATAATTAGCGCATGAAACATGTAAGGCTTCAACCAAAAGAAAAACATGAAGTAACAAGCTTCAATCTTTGTTTACAGGTTTCTGTGACTTTGATAGCGGTGTGAAAAATCACAAAGTAACAAAATGGCTGCGTTTGTCGCGAAGCAGATGGTCGGAAACAAGCTCAATGCGGTTAAAGGTACGTGATTTTAAAGAATCTTTTTTTTTCGATTGTCAAATTATATTTTCTTTTGACAGTTAATTAGCTAATTTATTTTTTACCTCTGTGATTCGAATTATTTCATGACATCTTTCATATCTTTCATGTCTATGTCAGCACATTAAATGTAAATAATGAGAAAAATAAACTGTGATCTTCAATGTGTCTGTAAAAATCTGGGAAACGCGAATATCTCAGGCTAAACGTTTTATCGCGATCACGAACGCTGCTTTCACGATAAAATTCAATCGTAACTGTAAAAGGAAACGCTTTAAAGACTTCTCGGAATTCCTTTCTATCCACGCCAGTTTCAGCGAGACGTGACTCGCTGCAAATTTGTTTGCCGCCATCTTGGATAGACTCCGAGCGGAACATTACACCACTCGATTATTTTGACATGAAGTATTCAATTTATCTTTCTTGGAAAAAAAAGATAAAAAAAACTCAAATATTAAAATTAGTGTAAGAGCTGTTCATTTAGCTTTTATAAATAAAAGTATTCACTTATAAACAAATATGTGAGATAATCGAGTAGTTAAAAATCTTTAAGACTAAAAGTGCAATGTTTTGAACATATGCCTGGCACGTCGTGTATCAGCACGTTTTGCTTATGCAATTATCGTAAAACTTGATGGATCAGCATGCAACTACCGTGGCAGTCCTTGCAGCTATTATGGCCACGAGCATCTGCAGTAAAATTGCGCTATCTTTGCATACCCGCACATAGTCTTCGCCCTCGAAGTCTTGTTCGTGTTTATCGTTGTATTGGAGCTATTATGTTTCGGAAATTCTCTATACGATTAATTTTCCTGTTGTACCACGCTTAGAGCATTTTCAACGAATGCATAATTAATACAGAGCTTTTCGAAATATATTACTTTTAGAAATAGAGTCTTGCAAGAGATAATGATGAAGGATTGTGATAAATAAAGGGAGCAAAATTTCAATCACAAAATGGAATACAATACATAATGCAGAGATATTCAGTATAAATATTGTTTCTTCTTTTCTTTCTCTCTTTGCAACAAACAGTACCATATGTACATTTATTTACAACAATGACCATAACAGAATCCTATGTTATTAATCCACCAACTGGCCATTATTTTTTTTTGTTAATATAAAAATTAACGTTTTCAAATTTTGACCGTAATTGCGATTAGAAATTAGTTGAAAATGATAGAGAGACGTACCTGTAGAGACAAACCACGATGCCCTGTTCGTTCGTTCGTTCGCTTCTAGGATGTCGGCGGATTGAACGATGGCCGGCAATAAAACTTCTGTCATTAAGCGAAAGTTTCAGCTTTCGTGTGCGACGAAGCGGGGAAGCGTGTCGCGGGGAATCCATAATGGGAAAAGCGGGGGAAATGGGACCTTCCTCACAAATCGCGAACTCGACATCTACTTTGAATTCTTCGTCCATTTGAGAGACGGGGAGAGTAGTTTTATAAAATAGAATAGATGGATATGATGTAGAACAGTAAACTTCCTCTTTGTTATTTTATACAATGTTTCGGGAAAACTTTCTCTCGTTCCTTCGAAATGCTTAACAAAGTAGATACGCAAACTGCAATATAAAATTCTTGTAGGAGATTTTAACATGCAAATGTGCTGAATATATGTATATATATTCTTTTTTAAATCTATGTATATAAAAACTACACACACATATATATATATATGTATATTGTGAGCTAAACAAAATATCTACGTGTAAGAATTATAAACAATATAAATATAAAAATCAAAATGAATCGCGAACGAACGTGACTATAATTAAAAGGGGAAAGGAAAATTAGAACGAATACAGTAGTGGGAGAGAAGAATCGGCAACCCGGGCCTCAATCGTAGAAGCCAGGTTCAATGAAAGCCTACGATGGTTTTGCAAACTGAGCCGTATTTAGAAGTTTGGGTCGCGTGAGCCACGTCTCGTTTCTCTTTCCTACCTCTGTCCTTTACTCCGAAACTCCAGTAGCTTTTTCGTTGCCTACGGAGGTTAATTGAAATCCCGCTAATCGATCGACCGCGACCTATGGTATCGAAACCTAACTACGACGAGTTGATGAAGTGGCAAAATAAAAAAGAGATAGATGAATCATGAGACTTCTTAATAAAAGCGTAGGATAAAGTTAAATAATTGTTTTTCACGCAATTGTTTTTGTTTCCATGATTTATTGATTTAATTAACTTGCCACAACTTTTTAATTCTCAACATTACTTGAACAAATACTTAATATGATAGCGACATATATTATTGAACTTTAGCAAGTACCATTACTTGAATTAATGGTGTTTATTATGGACATTACCATTTAATCAATAAACTGAACTATTTCGACGTTATCGCGATATGACAGACAATTGCCCCAATTAATTATGTGCTTCGTGATTTATTCGAGGAGACAACATGGGTATTTATATCGACGAATCATCGTGATAACACGGCTGTCCCTCATCTTTGACGTCAACAGAAATCCATTTTTAAAAATAATGCGGATTACGATCGTTGAAAATCGAAACCGAGAAGATCTCGAGAAACAACGTGTCGTACAAATCATCGTATTGTGTAATGTCGCAATTCGGCAGAAATTTTCCGGATAATTTCGACCGCGTACAGCATACAGAGATCGTAATTTATGTCCTAGATACAATTACGCAGTTGCCTGAGATAATTAACGTAATGATGTCACACACTCGTACGAGACAGGATACCTTAATTGTGGAACTTTCGCTCGTCGTTAATTTCCTCACGCACGATATACTTGTTGCAATACAACTGTTGTGATACAATTACTCCTAAAAGTCGGACCAACATCGATTGTATCGAGCGATTTCACTAAGGCCATTCGTACAATTACGTATTGCAGAATCTTCAAATTGATCATTTGATGGAAATAAATGTGCTTGACTTTTAAAACTGAACATCCTCTAAATAAGTTTTCCGTATCCACAATTTAAAAATGTGTGTGTGTGTGTGTTTTCATTAGTAAATTTCAGTTGAAATTCAAGATTTATTTCTCTAGATATTTAAAATTGGAAAATTGCGGGGAAATGGTGAGACTGATATAAAGTAATTTGCATCGCAATATTTTCCACAATAACATCAGAATGTTAAGTAACGTGTCAATATATAATACAAGTCAATTTAGTAATTAAATATTTGACGTTCCTGCTTTCGCAAATTATTCGTTAAATGTAGAATATTATTGATAAAATGCGGGAGCAAATGTGTGTCGCCGTCGATTAAATGAATAAACGTTTAAAGATTCGTTAGTTAATATGATTGAGTTTCATTAAATGAAAAAATATATTGCTTTCATATATCCATGTTTTATATCACCAGACAAATTTTAAATTTTTTACTGCGATATCGTTGACTATATTAATAATGAAAAACTTTTATTCGACAAAATTATTAATCAACCATCACACTGTTTCAAGATATCCAACGGTGCATCTACTTTAATTGAAGTCTCGTTTTATAATATTCGACTAACGATTTGTCATATGATAGGGGAACGAAAACGAGGAACGTATGGCGGCGCAATCTGTCGGAGAAACGAGCAAAAAAGCTCGATATATTTCGTGCTTGCGTTTTTGCGGTTGGACGTACCGCCGATCGATCGTTCTAGTTTTGGTTCGTTAAAAAAAAACCTCATAGGGGGGATTTTATAAGAAATAACTTCGTTACGCGTGGAGTAGAAGGAAAAATAGAAAATTTGGACGCAAGAGCAATGACGCGACGAGATTCCATAATTTTCAGCTGCTTAATCGAGAAATTCTTGTTACCCGGCCATTGGAAAATAAAGTATATATAGTTAAAAAAAGGATCTATAATAAGAGTCGCGCGACACTTTTAAGACATTCTATTAATTTTCATTGAATGATCTATTCTTCGATGATATGGAGACATCGATTACTAATGCTAAAAATATGATGAGATGGAATTCTCATATTGCGAACTTTTTATCGGACGTACATTACTATGAGGAAGTTCTGTCTGAAACATCGCTTTTTCCGTGCGCGTATTGAAATTTTCGCCGCCGTTGCTGCGGCCGAGTTACGTGTATTTCTATGCGAGTCGATTTATAGCGATTTCGCATTACGACCGCTACCTTTAGCGATATTTAATTAAATCCCGTCTGGTAGGCGGAAACTTCTGTCGATAGTTCGAAACAGTTTGCAACCACTCTTACCACGGCCATCGGCCACGGCTCGCGGCGTGAATGGTCACGTGAACACAACAACCGTTATTTAGAAAGATCTGAATGTCCAGATAATGTGTGAGTCGTGAGTCGTTTTGCACAACAAGAAAAATTCATATTGGACAAAAATATGAAACATGCAGGATTGTTTGAATAGGGGAGTGGGCGGCAGAAGATTGATATACGTGTTTTAGCAAATGAAATAATAATAACAACTTTATTGCTTACGTATAAAATTGGTTAGTAACAATAGTTAAATATAAAAAACACAAAAGCAAAAGTTTTGTATACCTTACAAGTAAAGCGTCAGCACAAAGTTGTTATTATAAAGACCTATACCTATACTGAAAAAAATGGACAAATAAAATTTTATTAAAACGAGAGCATAAGTATTTGTTTTTTATTAACGGTGTTGTCGAATTAACAAAATTATTTTCAATTAAGATAGTGTTATTGAACACATCATTTTTTTTCAGTGTAATAAAAATATCTTAATCAGCTAAATAAACAGAGCGAATTACAGAACAAATAATCCTATATTAAAATTGGCGCGTCACGTTTTTTTGAAGCCTCTTCTCAAAGAGATGTTGATTTTATAACGATTGATATTTTTTCACGAAAATATTTCCATAAATTGTAACAATAAAGGTTTTTTCTTTATCTGTCTAGTAATATAATTTTTTATGACGCGCCGTCTCGTTATGCGTTCAGCAGTACAGCTAGTCACTGCCGCGATACGACGAGTATTTTCCTCCACCTTTTACATAATTTCATTAGTAGGGTCGAGTTAGTTTCATAAGCGTAGTAAAAATGCGGACAAGAAAAGAAATGTAAGGAATATGATAGGCTTGGAAATTTAATCAACTTTTTTTCTTTTTCTCTCTCTTTATTCACCGATAATACGTTCTCTCTTTCTTTTTTCCTTCTCATCTGCCTTTTAACATTATTTTATATATTATTTCTACTATTTTTAGTCTAAAATAATGAAAACTCTTTGCTCCATTAGGAAAACATTATTTCAGGTTCGAAGTTAGTAGACGATAAAAATAGTAACTGCTTGGTTCTATCCGAATAATTTAAAAAATACTTTCTTCAATGTTGCAGAAGAATAACAAATTATTAAAATCTTTTATATACATAGACTTTTGAAGCTATCCTGATATATCGAGATCATTTACTGAAGGTAATTTATAAAAGGTATTATTATTTATTATTACTTTCGACAGTTTTGAGTGAGACATATGCAGGGAGATTTCCGTTCTTATGACACGGCAGTATTATGGCATGGCTTGAAATGAGGTAATTTACTTTAAGATCTCCTGCAATGGTAGAATTCAGGAATATTCCGTATATTGAGACCTTTTGTCTAAATAATCTAAAAAGGACGATGCTAGCTTGACGAGAGAGAGAGGGTTTGAGTAAAGATTGTAAGAGATTCTATCTCATTGCAGCAAAATGGATCGTAATAATAATGTATTGGCAGTTTAAGTTAGTCAGATTTCTCCGAAATGTGTTTGCAAATGTCGCACCGAACTCTAATAATATCGTCCCTTCTCGTTCAATTCGAGATGTATTTGTCCATAATATTTCAACTTTGAAAGTTTAAGCGGATGAATCACGCATAATTTCCAGAACTGTTATTCTGGACTATAAGCAAGAATAATTTTCTCTACGATCTACTTGCAAATCGTACTTGAAGCTTCTGTTTACGTAAGAATTATTTCTCTGTTTGATACTTCTCAAATATATGCTAAATGTTGGTTGCAACTTAGTTTCTCAGTCATTTCTCCTTGTTTCGCAAGCTGCAAGGTTCGTGAGACTTTCTAAGCAAAGCTATACATTCTGAGAATAAGGAACAAAGAAAAAAGAAAGAGAGAGAGAGAGAGAGAGAAAATTGACGACGAAAGTGAACCAAGAGAACGATGAGAATATCAAAGTTGAGAGAGAGCTGGTGAGAAGTTTACGGTGGTCTCCCGCTGTAGGATTTTCCTCGATCAAACGCGTTGATCCCATGAGTTTACCGCGTGACTATAGCAGATAACTAATACCAAGATGATAGGAACGCCTGGATTTCGGACGAACTTTAGTTAATTAACATAACTCGTTAGTCATCAATGATAAAAACCAAGTAACATTGGAGACACAGAAAAAGAGATTCCGTATAAGTTTAAAAAAAGTTCGAAAAATAAAAGAAAAAAAAACTATGAAGATAATTTCTTTCTTACTTAAAAACATTATTATCTTCATTCTGATGGTGAAAAAAAAAATGTCCGCCTATATCAGTGCCCACTTCAGCTAATCATCCTGCAAACAGCCAGTACAATGGAAACATGGCGAGACAGCTGTCGGATCGTCGGTAAACGAAAATATTGGACGATACCATCATGACCGCCACCGCGATTATGCTAATTGCAGTAGCAGCGATCACTCTGCGTGACAGCGATGGCGAATCGATCGATCGTTCCGGTGCGGCTAGGTAGTATTAATTAATTGGATGCCACTAATTCGGTCAGATCATTTGCATGGCACGATATAATTGCAGGCGCGAGAGCAATAAAACACGGAATTTAGACGACACGTTCAGTCCAGTGCCAGCGCATTCATGAATGTCTGATGCGTCTATATTCATTTTGATCAAACAGTACTTGAGTTAAGTTCTGACTTTAAGACTTGAGACTTAAGTATATTCTTCTATATTCTGACAAACAATTAATTATGTGATTCGACTGTCTCATGCTTTTCGTAAAACTTGAAAGAAATATCATGAAACGGTGTCTGTTCGAACATGATTATTATATCGAACAGAACTGATTATACATGCTCACTTCAAAACCATTATTTATAATCGATCACTTAATGCACTGAAATCTTTCTATATTTTTCTCTATTTTTAAGATATTTTATTTGCTGCATTACCTATAAATTAATAACTGGCAATCAGAATAAATTATAACTCTAAAGTGATACATTTAATAGTAAGAGTTATAATAATTAAACATTTTTTAGATTATATTTTATTATTTAACTAATTTTAATTAATTAAACAATATTAATAATTATTGATTAATTTTAATTTTATTATTTTTCACACTCAATTAACGTAATTAACATCTCTTTAAAATTTCTCTTTAAAAACAGGATTTATATTTTGGAAATAAAATAATTTGCGACTCAGTGAGGAGTTTTTATACACGTGAACGATATTCAAAGGGCTAAGGACTTAATCGATGCATAAACTGCTTTAGGCCACAGCCACATACCGCACTGGTTTACTTGACAAGTCAACCGGAAGTTCCTTTTGACCCGATGGGTCGGCAGGGTGAATCTATGAGGTCCTGCATATACGATCTGAATTTCCAGCTCAAGTACCATCCTAATCGCGTGATTAATGAATCTATTGTCCAAGCATCTAATATATAATATTAAATATCATAATATATATACATATCATAATGTATATATTTTTTTTTATAAAAATATGTGTTATTCAAGAATTATTTTATTTGTAATTTAATAAAAGATGGAACGTAACATAATGTAAAGGATAATGTTCTTTTCATTCTTCATATTACGCAGGTTCTTGTATCTTTAGTTTAAAATTGTTAACGAAATATTTTGTATAGCAATATATCTCGATTTACCGACGATCTATAATTTACACATTTCCCTCATCCAAAAATTTAATTTATTATTGTACATAATTTCGAGATTCAATGCGCTCACATAAATTCACGAATTGATGAATTCCCCACTTACGATATTCAATTAATTTCGAAATAATTAATCATTTTCATCGTGTCGCGATATTAAGGCATCACGACCGCGGGGCCATTATTTCGATTCCCGACGTGGCATTTCTCACACTTCGGCATCGCTGGCGCGCAATTTTCAGCTCTAAACGAAGCTCCCCCTGCGTGCCATTCTCAGCCTTTCTTGGCCATTTTCTCCACCCTCCTGCTCTTATCCGTGCGCGTGCTATATTAAGGATTCCACGACGATAGTGGTTGTGGATGAGTAGTCTCTCTCTCTCTCTCTCTCTCTCTCCCTCTCTCTTCTCTGCCCTCCTACCAGTGACTCGAAATGCAGCAACGATGCCATTAAATGAGCATTCAACGCATTCAATTCCGCCATTTTGCCCCCTTTCGACGTCTTCCGCCACTCGGAAAAATGTCAGCTGATGTGCATGACGCTTTATTAAGTTTGAATTGCGGCATGGAATAGAATTTCATCGTCGCCGCCGTAACCGCTCGTCGAACGAATTAGAAAAGCCGTTTCTCGAACGGTGGCGGAAGTGGATGAGAAGAGCGGAAAGTCGAAAAAAAAAGAATAAGAACCGGCTGAGAACCATGCCTATCTTGAATCGCTATCTCGCAAATTGCTTCTGGTCCTTCCAGAGACATCCGTCTTCGGCCGGGAACAATCCCTGACTACTCTTACGTACCTCAATTTTTTTTACGAGAGGATCTTCGATAGGATGAGCCTTTTGTCGACTACTTTTCACAGATCCGATCTAAATTTTTTATTTTTTGCATTTGTCATGAAGAATATCATCAGCTTGCCAAACTTCGATATTAAAGACTTACGATACTGTATATAAAATAATAATATACATATATAAAACATTATATGTGTATAAAATAATTTATGAAATAGTCTACTTGATACGCGATAAAATTGTATTTAATGTGTGTGTGTGTCTACTATTCATAAAAAAATGATCAATGAAGGGAGATATTAATCTCGTTTGTATTTATCCAGAATGGATGAGAATGTGGATGGAAAGATTAAGGCACGTGTCGAACGTAGGTTTTATGCTTTTACTGGTGACAGCAAATGTTAGAAAAAGCGAAAAAGAATGTCGCATATACATGATGAGATTTTAACGGCTTCTCTCGACGCCATTAGCGC
This sequence comes from Trachymyrmex cornetzi, assembly GCF_001594075.2. Taxonomy (NCBI): domain Eukaryota; kingdom Metazoa; phylum Arthropoda; class Insecta; order Hymenoptera; family Formicidae; genus Trachymyrmex; species Trachymyrmex cornetzi. Next base: position 124,604 of record NW_017298597.1, on the reverse strand, counting down.
CGCTGACTAGCGCTTTTATTGCTGGTATTAAACGTGTGACGTAAAAATTATACTATAATAATAGTTTTTTTTTGCTCTTTTAGAAGTTTTATTAATCTTCTATAAGCTGCCATACGTTTAAATGAACAACAGAGTCGCATCGTAAAAACTGCAATTGTATTGGTTTATAGTAAGACTTGAATAAATTGGTGCTATATTACGCAAAAACTGAATAAGAATAGCTTATTTATGAGCATATTACGAGATGTTTTTAATCCTCGATTACTTGCACGCTGTTTCTTTACATTCTCATTCGCCCAACACACAATAATTCATTTTCTTCTTAGAGAAATAAAAAAATTACACGTGACAATTTATTTTAGAGTGATATTACATGCTCCGATAATGTAAAATTCTACTTGTATAAAAACCTTCGCTGCGATGTCTTTTACTATTTCATTAGATTTAGCGAATACGTGAAATCGAAGCTGCACTTCTTACCTGACCTTTTGGCCATCGTTATATTAATAATGCGAAAGATCGCGAGGCCGCGCTTTTATTCTTCGCCGGCTGTTTCCTAACATCCTTTGAATGTTTCAATATTTCAAAAAAGTTCCTTCACTGCGAGAAACAATAGCCTCTATTATCCTGTATTATGGATTGCTGGCTACAACTTCGTGCGAGGTTTCAACTTCCATCGAATTTCTGCAACTTTCCCATTTCCGTCGTACAGTTCGTTTATATTTTGCAAACTTTCTTCTTCTCAGTCTCTCGTTTTTCATGTAACAATTGCTGGCCATTATATCATCTATAAAGTCCGCGCGAGTGCACTTTATATTAAGATATGTAATAACTTATCTTTGAGAAAAGAGCCAGAAAATAATCACTGAAGATTTCATACATTAAGTTTATTTTTAGATAAATTTTGTAATTTGTAGCAAAATTAATAGTATAATTCTAACAATTATAATTTTAAATAAGACTAAACCTAAACGATATAATTCTATTAATCTTTATACCATGTACCATGTACCTAATGAAAAAATATATATATTTGGAGGATCAAAAAGATAACATAATTAAATATAATAAAAAATGATAAAAAAAACTAGATATTGTAGCAGAAGATATAAACTTTTTTTAATTTTGTTACTTAATATGATGATGTTTGACATGCATTTATTTTTACGCTTATCTTTTTCTTTCGGAATTATAGCATGCACAGAAAGAGCGAGTCTTTACCTTTATGTAACAAAAACACAATGCCGTAATCAAGTGGCAACCACAGGGGGACACATCGCGCCCAGAATTACTCTACGTTACTCGCGAGCATGCACTGCGCGCCGCTACTAATTGCGAAGTCGCCCGACGAAGATATTTTCGCAGAATTGGCGTCCTGCATCACGCTGACGCTATGTTCATCCTAATTGAAATAATTGCCATGCTTACGAGACAGGACTCTTGAGGTTCATGAACATTCTCTACTAGTCACATATATTATTAAAGATTTATACAGGGTGGGGAAAAAGTATGGAAGCAAA